>NC_054499.1:8762837-8932837 GCF_017639515.1 Carcharodon carcharias | reverse complement strand
CACAGCCAGTGAGAGAGAGAGAGAGAGACACAGCCAGAGAGAGACACACAGCCAGAGAGAGAGAGACAGACAGACACAGCCAGAGAGAGAAAGAGACACACACAGCCAGAGAGAGAGACACACACACAGCCAGAGAGAGAGAGACACACACACAGCCAGAGAGAGAGACACACACTGCCAGAGAGAGAGAGAGACACAGTCAGAGAAAGAGAGAGACACACACAGCCAGACAGAGAGAGAGACACAGGCAGAGAGAGAGAGGGAGACATAGGCACACACAGGCAGAGAGAGAGAGAGACAGACAGAAGCAGAGAGAGAGAAAGACAAGCAGGTAGAGGGGGCCCGACAGTGAGAGACACAGGCAGAGACCCTCACTTATCCACAGTTAACACCACAGCTTATCTCTGAGGCAGGGAGGTCTTTCTAAGGAGAAAGATAGGATCTAATCCATGCCCTCTTGTGCAAAACCATTGAATCTATGTTGATGTCTATCTTTAGGGGGAGAAAAAATTAACTAATCAATAACAGGTAAAGCACAAAGAGCAAGGGTATAGGCATTAAACACCATTGTCCTTTCAAAGAGCTGGCAGAGGCCAAACAGCCTACGTCGGTGCTGCCGACATCTACGCTTCTGTGCCTGCAGGTCAAGGAGGGGGCTGAAGAGAAACTAGCAAGGTAAAGCAAAATGCACGGAGGGAAGATAGGCCGCGAGGTGTCCAAACCTGAAGAAATAGGCCAAAGCTCCACCAGCCAGTATCACACCAGTGGCCAGGGCGAATATCAGCAGCACAAACATAGCATCCACTCCTAGGCAAGAGAAAACAGTTCATCATCACACGGGCATCAAAGACATTTTCCCACTTCGCTTCAATCAATGGTTATTAAAATTCAAGTCCAGTCACAAGGCCCATTGCTGTTACCAGTCTGGGGGATTATCAGAGCATCTGACTATCATTATGTGATTGTCTGGAATGCACTGCCTGAAAAGGACTGTGGAAGTACATGAGGTTTCAAAGGGAAATTTGGGTAACTACTTAAATGGGAGGAAATCCGTAGAACTGTAAGGGAAAGAGGAGGGTGATTGGGGCTAATTGGAGGGAGTGCAGTGCAGGTTTATTAGAATGATACCTGGACTCCAAGGTGAGGGAGATTACACAACTAGGGTTGTATTCCCTGGAATGTAGAATGATTTGAGTGAAGTTTTCAAAATATTAAAGGGGAATAGATAGGTTCGATAGAGAGAAACTATTTCCACCATTTGGGGAGTCTAAGACTAGGGGGCAGAGCCTAAAAATCAGGGCCGGACCTTTCAGGGGCGAAACGAAGAAACACTTCGACACACAAAAGGGCGGTAGAAGCTTGGAGCTCTCCCCCACAAATGGCAATTGACGCTGGATCAATTGTTAATTTAAATCGGAGATGGATAGGTTTTTGTTAACCAGGGGGTATTAAGGGATATGGGGCGAAGGCAAATGGAGCGAGGTCGCAGGTCAGCCATGGTCTGATTGGATGGCAGGCAGGCTTGAGGGGCTGAATGGCCTCATCCTGCTCCTATGTTTTTTTGGAAGTGCCAGCAAAGGCCCAAAGGGCCAAATTCCCCTCCTCCTGTGCCATAGGATTCTACGGAGCTGGAATTTCATGGGGCCTTTGGGGCGGATTCAGGAAGTCTGGCATAATGGCACGGAACAGCAGGCGTCTGTCATCTTCCTGCCATCACAGCGAGGGCGGGGAAGCTTCAAAAAGTGGCGTCAGCACAAAGGTGAGAGCTGATTGGTGAGTTGCGGGTAAGTGTTTTTCTCCAGTTTAAAATAGATTAAGCTAAGGAAAGGTAAGGGTTCTGATTTTTATTTAAAGTACATAAATAATTTAACTTTTTTAAATTATATTTAACTTAAAGTAAGGAGGTTTTTTTTCAACTAGAGGCATGGCAGGGCAGCTCAGTCTGGTGTTATGTGCCACCTGCAACATGTGGGAAGTTCCAGACGCTCCTTGCGCTCTGACTGACCGCATGTGCAGCAAGTGCCACCAGCTGTAGCTACTTGAGCTCCGAGTTTCGGAACTTGAGGCGGCAGCTGGAGGCACTGAAGTGCATCCGCGAGGCTGAGTGTTTCATGGATAGCAGGTTTTTAGACGTGGTCACCCCACAGCTTACGGAAGTGCAGACAGAGAGGGAATAGGTGACCATCAGTCAGAAGAAAGGTGTCAGGCAGGTAATCCCCAGGCTGCATCTCGCTCGAGAACCGTTTTTCTGTGTTGGAAAACGGTGAGAGTGACGGTTCCCCTGGGGAGTGCAGCCACACTCATGGCACTGTGAGTGGCTCAGCTGCACGGGGTTGGCTGGGGGGGAGAGGGGAAGAGCAATAGTGATCGGAGACTCGATAGTAAGGGGTACAGGCAGGCGTTTCTGTGGCCGTAGACGTGACTCCAGGATGGTATGTTGCCTCCCTGGTGCCAGGGTCAAGGATGTCACTGAACGTCTGCAGGGCATTCTAAAGGGGGAGGGCAAACAGACAGAGATTGTGGTACATATTGGTACCAACGACATTAGGTAGAAAGAGGGATGTGGTCCTGCAAGCAGAATTTAGGGAACTAGGAAATAGATTAAAAAACAGGACCTCAAAGGTAGTAATCTCTGGATTACTTCCAGTGCCATGTGCTAGTGAGTATAGAAATAGGAGGTTAGTCCAGATGAATGCGTGGCTAGAGGTTCAGGAGGGAGGGCTTTAGATTTCTGGGACACTGGGGCCATTTCTGGGGGCAGTGGGACCTGTACAAGGCAGACGGGTTTCACCTGAATCAGAATGGGACCAATATCCTTGTGGGGAGGTTTGCTCGAGCTGTTGGGGAGGGTTTAAGCTAACTTAGCAGGGGGGATGGGATCCTGAGAGGAGGTTCAGCAGAGGGAGGTGCACAGCCAAAATTAGAAGAGAGAGCAAGTGAGCCTGGAAGGCATAGAAATTATAGGCCAGTTAAGGCATAAGGAGTTTGGCAAGGTTGGATGGTATTTATTTTAATGCAAGGAGTCTGACAAATAAGGCAGATGAGTTGAGGGCACAAATTAACACATGGAAGTATGATGTCATTGCTGTCACAGAGACATGGTTGAGAGAGGGGAAGGATTGGCAGCTCAATATTCCAGGATATAGGGTCTTCAGGCAGGGAAGGAGGTAAAATAGGAGGGGCTATTGATTAAGGAGGGATGACATCTTAGAAGCTCCTCAAATGAAGCCATATGCGTAGAACTGAAAAACAAAAAAGGAGCAATCACATTGGTGGCCTATCGTACACTCCCAGCAAACAGTCAGAGAGAAATAGAACAGCAGATATGTTGGCAAATTTCAGAGAATTGTGAAAATAATAGGGTAGTAATAGTGGGGGATTTCAACTTCCCCAACATTAACTGGGGTAGTCATAGTGTGCTAGGTTTAGAGGGAACGGAATTCTTAAAATGCATCCATGAGAGCTTTTTATGCCAGTACGTAGGAGCTCCTACAAGAGAGGGTGCTGTCCTGGACTTAATTTTAGGGAATGAAGCCAAGCAAGTGGTAGAGGTATCGGTGGGGAGCATTTTGCAGATAGTGATCATAGAATCCATTAGATTCAAGGTTGTTATGGAAAAGGACAAGGATGGGCCAGAAATCAGAGTTCTAAATTGAGGGAAGGCCGATTTTAATAAGATCAGATATGATTTGGCCAGAGTGGACTGGGAGCAGCTACTTTTAGGTAAATCTGCATCAGAGCAGTGGGACTCATTCAAGGAAAAAAGAGAGTAGAGGGCCAACATATTCAAGTAAAGACAAAGGGTGGGACCGACAAATCCAAGATGTCGAGGGATATACAGGATTGGATAAAGAGAAAAAGGGAGGCCATTGGCAGATACCGAGGGCTCAAAACAGCAGAAGCCCTGGAGGAGTATAGAATGTGTAGGGGGAAACTTAAAAAGGAAATTAGCAGAGCAAAAAGGGGGCATGGAAAAATATTGGCAGGTAAAATAAAGGAAAATCCAAAGTTATTTTACAAGTACATTAAGACTAAGAGGATAACTAGGGAAAGAGTAGGGCCCATTAAGGACCATAGTGGTAATTTGTGTGGAGCCAGAAGACGTAGGTAGGGTTCTAAATGAATACTTTGTGTCGGTGTTCACAAAGTGAGAGGGATGACGTGGGTATGGAAATCAGGCAGAAGGACTGTTATATAATTAAAGAAATTAGCATAGAAACGAGGAGGTTCTAAGTGGTGTGGCAGGTTTAAAAGTCGATAAATCTCCAGGCCCGGATTAAATGTATCCCAGGCTGAGTGGGGCAAGGGAGGAGATAGCAGGGGCGTTGGCAATAATTTTCAACAGCTATCTGGTCACAGGAGAGGTGCTAAAGGACTGGAGGACAGCCAATGTGGTGCCATTTTTCAAGAAGGGAGGAAGGGATAAACCAGGGAACTATAGGCCAGTCAGTCTAACCTCAGTGGTGGGGACACTATTGGAAGCAATTCTGAGGGAGAGAATTAATCTACACTTGGAGAGGCAGGAATTAATCAAGGACAGTCAGCATGGTTCTATTAAGGGGAGGTCATGTCTGACCGATTTGATTGAATTTTTCAAAGAGATGACCAGGTGTGTAGATGAGGGCAATGCATTTGATGTAGTCTACTTGGACTTCAGCAAGGCTTTTGATAAGGTCCCGCATGGGAGATTGATAACGAAGGTAAGAACCCATGGGATCCAAGGCAATTTGGCAAATTGGATCCAGAATTGACTGAGTGGCAGGAAGCAGAGGATGATGGTCAAGGGGTGTTTTTGTGACTGGATGCCTGTGTCCAGTGGGGTTCCACAGGGATTGTTGTTGGCCCCCTTGCTGTTTGTGCAATTTAGACTTGAATGTAGGAGGGTTGATCAGTAAGTTCGCGGTGACACGAAAATTGATGGGGTGGTAAATAGTGAGGCGGTTAGCCTTCGATTACAGGAGGATATAGACGGGCTGGTCAGATGGGCTGATCAGTGGCAAATGGAATTTAATCCAAATAAGTGTGAGGTGATGCACTTGGGCAGGACAAACAAGGCACAGGAATACATGATGAATGGTAGGATCCTGGGAAGTACCGAGGATCAAAGGAACCTTGGTATGCATGTCCACCAGTCCCTTAAGGTAGCAGGACAGGTAGATAAAGTGGTTAAGAAGGCATATGGGATATTTGCCTTTATTAGCCAAGGCATTGAATATAAGAGCAGGGAGGTTATGCTGGGACTATACAAAACGCTGATTAGGCCACAGCTAGAGTATTATGTGCAGTTCTGGAATCTGCATTATAGGAAGGATGTGATTGCACTAGAGAGTGCGCAGAGGAGATTTACCAGGATGTTGCCTGGGCTGGAGAGTTTTAGTTGTGAGGAGTGATTGGATAGACTGGGGTTATTTTCCTTGGAGCAGAGAAGATTGAGAGGGGACATGATTGAGGCGTTTAAATTATGAGGGGAATAGAAAGGGTAATCAGGAAGGAACTTTTCCCCTTGGTGGAGGGATCAATAACCAGGGGGCATAGATTTAGGGTAAGGAGCAGGATGTTTAGAGGGGCTGTGAGGAAGAATCTTTTCACCCAGAGGGTGGTGGGAATCTGGAACTCACTGTCTGAAAGGGTGGTAGAGGCAGAGACCCTCATAACATTTAAGAAGTATTTGGATATGCACTTGCGAGGCCATGGCATACAAGGCTATGGGCCTAGTGCTGGAAAATGGGATTAGAATAGTTAGGTACTTGTTTGACCAGCGCAGACTCAATGGGCTGAAGGGCCTTTTTCTGTGCTGTAGGCCTCTATGAGTCTATGTGACATTGCCAGCCACGGAGCAGGAGGTAGATGACACCCATTTCACAGCCAAGCCCAACTGAGCTATTTAAGTGACCGATTGAGGGCCTCTTCCTGTGCCCATTGGCATTTTACCTGGAGTGAATGGATGGGTGAGAGGGACTTTGTCACATGGGGTTCCAACTCCAACGGCCTCCCAGTCAGCTCGGAGGTTGGGGTGGGGCTTCCTTTTTGGCCTAAAGAGGTGCTTTCCCACCCCCCCGTGGCATTGAAGCTACCTGCCTTCAGCAACTCCTCCCACCTCTCCTGCCCCCGCCTCCACCACCCCCCACCCCCCCAACTCACCTGGAAGACTGGCCCCAGAGCCCCCCAGACCCCCACGTTCTTCAATGGTGTTCCTCACCCTCCAGGCGCAGTTCCAGCAGTGGCCACCACTCCAGATGGTGCTGCTGGGCTGCCAGCCCTCCAAGTGGACCGGCATGGATGATGGATTTCATTCATTCTCTGAAGGACATTGGTGAACCGGAGAGGTTTTTGAGGCATTCCAGTAGTTTCATGGTCATCATTATTGAGACTAGATATATTATTCCAGATGTATTGAACTAATTAAATTTAAATTCCCCCAGCTGCTGTGGTGGGATTCGAACTCATGGCTCCTGGTCACGAATCCAGGCCTCTGGATTACTAGTCCAGTAACCTTGACTTTCCTTCTACCAATATTGGCAGGAAGCTAATCACTACCGGATGCCTGTCTATTTTTAATCTCGGTCCTGTCCTGAACCGTTGGGTCATGGGGGAAGCAGTCAGTGGTGGTGAAATTTGACTTGGGCGGGGTTCTCAAAACTGGGCGGTGTGACATCTGTTGCCCATCCTATGTCCCGTTCAATATTCAGTTCCGTTGACTTCAATATTGGGTGTGGCATACAACAGGTGGCAGACATGATTCGGCCCAAGATTAAAACCTGCTACACGTCTTGTTTTCATTGAAC
This sequence comes from Carcharodon carcharias, assembly GCF_017639515.1. Lineage (NCBI taxonomy): Eukaryota > Metazoa > Chordata > Chondrichthyes > Lamniformes > Lamnidae > Carcharodon > Carcharodon carcharias. The sequence continues at coordinate 8,926,052 of NC_054499.1, read as the reverse complement.
ATAAAAGGGGCAAGGTCCAACTGGAAGAGACAACTAAATCTTGGGGGTGGGGGCAGGTTGAAGAGGAAGACAGAAATGAGAGAAGTTATTGACCAACAACAATGGCTTGCATTTATATAGCACCTTTGGCGTAGTAAAACATCCCTTCACAGGAGCAATTGTCAATAAAATCTCACACCGAACCACAGAAGGTTGACATTAGGGCATGTGATGAAGAGCATGGTCAAAGAGGAAGGTTTTAAGGAGCCTCTTAAAGGAGGAGAGAGCAGAGGTTTAGGAAGGGAATTCTAGAGCCTAGGGCCCAGGCAGCTGAAGGCATGGCCGCTAATGTTGTCAGCGATCAGAATTGGGAATGCTTAAGAGGTCAGGACTTAAGGAGTGCAGAGGTCTCGGGAGGCGGTGGGGGTGTTGTTGTAGAGCTGGACAGGGGGCGAGGCCATGGAGGGATCTGAAACCAAGGAGGAGAACCTTTTAAATTTCAGATAATCTTACCTCCTGTGCAGATGTCCTTGGGGTCAAACCAGCAGTCGGCATCCCTGCCGGGGTCTGAGCCCTGCGGGAAATGGATGGCGGTGCCGAGGTATTTCAGAGTGCCCGTAGCCACGTTGACTGAGTGAGTCGCCTTCAGTTGGTTGCCTATTCCGTCGGTGTCTAGAAGCACGTAGTCAGCTATGACCGATCCATCTTTGTCCGTCCGCAGGGCTTGGTTAAATCCTTCAAATTCCATCCCACCGGTGTGCCGAGCAATGCTAGTCCCAGTCACCCACCTGCTTCCCCGGTAGGCATTCTCTGTTGCTTTGACCAGGAAGTATATTGAGTTGTAAATGGTACCAAACAATGGGGAGACCTGTTAGAAGGAGCACATGTTGACATCGTGTCCCTGGCACAGAAGGCAGCCATTCGGCCCATCATGCTGGCACCAGCCCTTTGAAACGACAGCGGTGCTCAGTCACGGAATTATCATGGCACAAAAGGAAGCCATTCGGCTCATCGTATTTATGCCACCTCTCTCCACAAGAGCAGTTTAACTAGTCCCGTCCCCCACCCCACCACCCTTTCCCTGTAGCCCTGCAAATGCTTTTCTCTTCAGGTTCTGTTCTCTTATGAAAGCCACGATTGAATCTCCTTCCACCACTCTCTCAGGCAGTGCTAAACTTTCTCTTTTTGCCCATGACCCTGCAAGTAGCTCATCCTCAAATGGCCTCCGTCAGTGCTGTATCATTCTAAGGCGAGGGCACTGGGAGTGAATCACAGGTGGAAATCCAATCCAAGGATTCGGATAGTTTGTTCAGAAGATGATGCGTAGGTTGGGAAGGTACCATACCCCTTACAGTGACAGTATCCAACTACCATATGCAGTAACCATCAGACACTGTAACATGGCCTGTCTTTCAGGTAAGACATTGAACTAAAGCCTCGTCGGCCAATGTGAAAGATCCCACTATTTCAAAGAAGAGCAGGGGGTAGTTTTCCCCAGTGTCCCAGCCAAAATTTACCCCTGAACCAAAATCATTTAAAAAAGATATGCCGGGCATTATCCCATTGCTGTTTGTGGGAGCTTGCTGTATGCAAATAGGCAGCTGCATTTCTGACAGAACACTGACTACACTTCAAAAGTATTTCATTGGTTTTGAAGTGCTTTGGGATGTCCTGAGGATGGGGAAGACGCTAGAGAAATGCAAGTTCTTTCTCCCCCCCCCTCCCCCGAGCATGTTAATTTTTTTTATTACATATGTACCATATCATATACAATAAACTTTTAAAATCATGAAATCTTACAGCACAGAGGGAGGCCATTCGAACCATCGTGCCTCTCCCAGCCCTTTGAAGGAGCCACCCAATTAGTCCTAGTCCGCCCCTGCTCTTTCCCCCGTGTTCCTGCAAATTTTTCCCCTTCAAGTGTTTATCCAATTCCCCTTTTGAAAGTTAATAACGAATCTGCTTCCGCCGCCCTTTCAGACAGTGCGTTCCAGATCACAGCAACTAACGTGAGAAATAACACTTAATGCGATTGATCTGAATACAGTCAGGTCATTTGCCTTTCTTCCCGACTGGGTAAAGCTGCACTAGCTGAAGGAGATTGAGAAGTGACTATCTTCTATGTAATCGGATTATTTCATACAAATGCCTTGGTTTAATTCAGTGCCCAGGCTTTTAGGTTTAATTCAACTTAAGAGCGAGCACGGCACTGGAATATTTAAGCCAGTCAAAGCTGAGATTGTCCAGGTAAAAGTCTGGGCAATAGGTACATTTTAACATAACCATACACAAAAATCGGGGCTGACACTCCCTGTGCAGCACTGAGGGAGTGCTGCTCTGTCAGAGGCTCCATCTGTCCCCATCTGTTAAACCAAGGCTCCATTGCATGGATGTAAAAGATCCTACAGTGCTATAGAAGAACAAGGGAATTCTCCCCAACGTCCGAGTTGATACTTATCCCTCAAATCAACATCATAAAAATAGATTATCTGGTCATCATCGCAGTGCTGTTTGTGGGAGCTTGCTGTGTGCAAATTGGCTGCTGTATTTCCTATGTTACAACAGTGACTACGCATCCAAAGCACTTAATTTGATAGTAAAGTGCTTTGTAATGTCCAGTGATCACGAAAAGCATTATATAAACGCTTCTATTTCTTTTCAGTCCTTTTCTATTTTGAAAAAGCAAAAATTCTGCAGTTGCAGGAAGTCGGAAATAAAGTCGGAAAATGCTGGAAAAGCTCAGCAGGTCAGGAAGGGCCAGGGGGGAGAGGAGCAGAGTTAATGTTTCATCAAACTTTGGTCGCCCCGCAAGTGTGCGCGGCCTCTGGACACGCTGGTTCATTTAGCCACACGGTACTGCCGGGCGTGTGCCGATCTCTGGCACCTTCCTGGTTTGGTTATCATTTGCGTTTGCGCCTCTGTAAGCGAATGCCCATCAGGAGCGCTCAGCCCTGGGGGGGAGGGGTGGGGGGGGAGGTCTGGAACTGAGCTGAGGCCTGTCTGTTATTACAGAATCAGAGGGAAGCCATTTGCCCCATCGTGCCTGTGCCAGCTCTTTGGTGGAGCTGCCCGATTAATCTCACCTCCGCCCCCACCCCCACCGCTCTACAAAATCTTTTCCTCTTCAAGGATCAGTCCAATTACCGTTTCTACTGAATCTGCTTCCACCTCCCTTTCAGGCAGCACGCTCCAGCTCACAACTTGCCTTGTTAACATTAAATGTTTCCTCCCATCATTTTTTGCCAGATGGCAGATTTTCTCTGACAGTTTGACAGTGCCTTTCGTGTATTCTCTCTCCCTTATCGTCCATCTATAATTCACTGTTAAAACCAGGGTCACAACTCCTCGCAATTTGCCCTGAATCCCAACTCTGTCATTCTGGGTAATGTGCCGCCTGCTTCCATCTTCCCAAGTTCGCAATCAAGTCTCTTCATTTTGTCTCCAAATTCTTTGTTTGCTGGGATCTGAACGTCGCTCTCTGTCTTCTAAGGCGCCAGTTGTGGTTGGGTGGGTGTAGGACTCTCTCTTGCCGTGCTACCCACCCACCACCCCCACCCACTGCCGAGTCAGAAGGTTTTGGGTTCAAATCCCAGACCTGAGGCCACAATCCAGCCTCGCGCCGCCAGTGCGGTACCGAGGGAGTGCTGCACTGTCGCAGGGGCTGCCAATGCCTGCTGAGGCGGAAACCCGCCGTGATCAGGTGGTCAGCAATGCCTCTGCTGAATCCTTCAATGGGAGGACCGTCAAGCAAGCGCCAGTGTCCTTCTTGAAGCCAGCTCCACAAGCATTCAGGCAAAACTCCAGCGAAAACATCAGCTTCAATCGACTGGAAACCGTGTCCGGGTGGCCAAACAGTGTCTCCCACCCAGCTAGGCCCTGTTTTCTCGAACGGTCAACATTCCAGGAGAAGGCAACAAAATAGCTTCAAGGGTGCTCTGAAGATCTCCTTGAAGCACAGCATCATTGACATGAATTACTGGGAGGATAAAAGCAAAAAAACTGCGGATGCTGGAAATCTGAAACAAAATTAGAAAACGCTGGAAAAACTCAACAGGTCTAACAGCATCGGTGGAGAGAGAGACAGAGTTAACGTTTCGAGTCCGTCTGACTCTTCTTCAGGGCTCTGAGCAGTAACTCTGTCTTTCTCCCCACGAATGACTGGGAGGCGTTTGCTACCAGTCGTTCGAAATGATGTCAACTCGTCCATCGCGCTTGGAGCCGCGACGTCTTAATGATGAGGGGGAGAAGGAAGGGAAAGGGAGCAAATCCTGCTCTCCGGATCCCACCGCCTCACAGGATGCCCCGTCTCAAGTGCCCAAAGATCTGTGGGTCGAGGACCGGCCTGTTCAGTCACATGAGGACCCACGGCAGAAACTCGCGATCCCCGAATAGACGCCATCCTCGAATCGAGGGCCAGCCCATGACGAAGTGGTCACTCGTTGGACGTCCTCCCTGGCGACCTAACTAATGCTTGTTCTTCAATCGGGGACACTTAAAGCAGATGACCTGGTCATTATCATGTTACTGGTTGCAGGACCGAGCTTGTTGTGAGTAAATTAGCTGCCACTTTCCTACGGCACAACAGTGACTGCAACTTAGAAGCACTCTGTTGGCTGTAAAGCAGTTTTAGAAACGTAGAAACTAGGAGCAGGAGTAGGCCATTCGGCCCTTCGAGCCTGCTCCAACATTCATTATGATCATGGCTGATCATCCAACTCAATAGCCTGCTCCCGCTTTCTCTTCATACCTTTTGATATAGAAACATAGAAACTAGGAGCAGGAGAAGGCCAAGGATGTCCCAAGGTCAGGAAAGGTGCTAGATAAATGCAAATCTTCCTTTCTTCTGAACTCATGCATCCTTCCAGCGAGTGAAAGTGGACACAGTGGTCCACAGGGCTGGAAATGTTGACTATGCTCCCCTTCTCTAACCCAGGGGGCAGCAAGGTTACCCCCTCATGCCCCAGCTGACTTGAGATAAGTTATCACAAACTAGGGTGCGGTTCCGTATGGCTTGGGTTACCCACCGGATTAATCAGCCAAGACATGGGAGAGACAGGGAGAGCTCTGTAAACTTGAGCTCATCCAAAACTCTGCTGCCCCATGTCCTCACTCGAATCAAACCCGATTCACCCATCCCCCCTGTGCTCGCTAACCCACACTGGCTCCCAGGTAAGCAAAGCCTCGATTTTAACGTTCTCATCCTTGAGGTCAAAACCTTTTATGGCCTCGCCCCCCCTCCCCCCCCCCCGACCCCCCACCCCCCCCTCCTCTCCCCCCTCCCCCCCCCCCCTCCTCCCCCCCCATCTCCCATCCACCCACCCCCCCACCTCCCATCCACCCACCCCCCCACACCCCCCCACCCCAGCACCATCTCCCTACTTCTACAACCTCCTCCAACCCTCCCGAGATCTCTGGGCTTCTGACCTCTTGCGCGTCCCCATTTTTAATCACTCCACCATGGGCGGCCGTGGCTTCAGCTGCTGGGCCCTAAGGTCTGGAATTCCCTCCCTCAACCTCTCCCACTCTCTCCTTTGAAACTGACCTATTTGACCAAGCTTTTGGTCACCAGTCCGAACATCTCATGTGGCTTGGTGTCAAATTCTGTTCGATAATCCTTCCTGTGAAGCACTTGGCAAAGCTTTACCACATTAAATGTGCTATTTAAGTAAAAGTTGCCTTCGTGGCGAAACATTACCTCAAATGACAAAGTTACCAACCTGTGCTGGCTGCAGAGGAGTGCGGATCTCATTGTCCTCAAAGACTTCCCCAAGGACCTCGTGGAAGTCCTTATCCTTGGAGTCCATGGTGATGGTGAGCACAGCATCGTAGGAGCGTCGCAGCCTGGGGTTTCCAGCCAGCATTGGGTAGGTGGCATTCCTGTATGGAAGGCTGTAATGGATGGTGTCGTAGGGAATGAACACGTAGCTCCCATCCGCCATCTTCAGCTTGTCCGCCTGTTGCAGGAGCAGCAGCTGGTCCCCCCCGCCAATGAGGGCCGAGGGCATGCACATGATCACTACTAAAACGCACAATAAACAGCACGGTGAACACCAACGAACCTGCATTTCTAAAGCACGTCTCACACCCTCGGGACTTCACACAGCACTTCCACAGCCAAGGAAGCGTGCGCGCTGCTGCATCCCCCCACTCCACCCCACCCCCCCACTAGTCCAGCCACGCCTCATTGTTAACATATAAAATGAGAGGAGTTAGCCGTTCGGCCCTTCGAGCCTGCTCCGCCATTCATCATTATCATGGCTGATCATCCAACTCAATAACCTGCTCCTGCTTTCTCCCCATATCCTTTGATCCCTTTCGCCCCAAAAGCTATAATCTAACTCCTTCCTGAAAACATACAATGTTTTGGCCTCAACTGCTTTCTGTGGTAGCGAATTCCACAGACTCACCATTCTCTGGGTGAAGAAATTTCTCCTCATCTCAGCCCTAAATGGTCTACCCCATATCCTCAGACTGTGACCCCTGGTTCTGGACTCCCCCACCATCGGGAACAGCCTTCCTGCATCTACCCTGTCTAGTCCTGTTAGAATTTTATAGGTTTCTATGAAATTCCCCTCGTTGTTCTGAACTCCAGCGAATATAATCCTTATTGACTCAATCTCTCCTCATATGTCAGTCCAACCATCCCAGGAATCAGTCGGGTAAACCTTCGCTGCACTCTCTCTATAGCAAGAATATCCTTCCTCAGATAAGGAGGCCAAAACTGCACACAATATTCCAGGTGTGGTCTCACCAAGGCCCTGTACAATTGCAGCAAGACATCCCTGCTCCTGTACTCAAATCCTCTCGCTATGAAGGTCAACATACCATTTGCCTTCTTTACCGCCTGCTGGACCTGCATGCTTACCTTCAGTGACTAGTGTACAAGGACACCCAGGTCTCATTGCACATTCCCCTCTCTCAATTTATAGCTATTCAGATAATAATCTGCCTTCCTGTTTTTGCTACCAAAGTGGATACCCTCACATTTATCCACTTTATACTGCATCGCCCATGCATTTGCCCACTCACTCAGCTTGTCCAAATCACACTGAAGCATCTCTGCATCCTCCTCACAGCTCACCCTCCAACCCAGCTTTGTGTCATCTGCAAATTTGGAGATATTACATTTAGTTCCCTCATCTAAATCATTAATATATATTGTGAATAACTGGGGTCCCAGCACCGATCCTTGCAGTGCCCCACTAGTCACTGCCTGCCATTCAGAAAAAGACCCGTTTATTCCTACTCTTTGTTTCCTGTCTGCCAACCAATTTTCTATCCATCCCAATACCCTATTCCCAATCCCATGCACTTTAACTTTACACGCTAATCTCTTATGTGGGAATTTGTCGAAAGCCTTCTGAAAGTCCAAGTAAATCACATCCACTGGCTCCTCCTCATCAACTCTACTAGTTAGATCCTCAAAAAATTCCAGTAGATTTGTCAAGCATGATTTCCCTTTCGTAAATCCATGCTGACTCTGTCCGATTTCCAAGTGCTCAGCTATTAAATCTTTTATAATGGACTCTAGAATTTTCCCCACTACCGACGTCAGGCTGACTGGTCTATAATTCCGTTTTCTCTCTACCTCCCTTTTTAAATAGTGGGGTTACATTAGCTACCCTCCAATCTGTAGGAACTGTTCCAGAGTCTATAGAATCTCGGAAGCTGACCACCAATGCATCCACTATTTCTAGGGCCACTTCCTTAAGTGCTCTGGGATGTAGATTATCAGGCCCTGGGGATTTATCGGCCTTCAATCCCATCAATTTCCCCAACACCATTAAAATCTTTACTTGTTTTCAAATCCCTCCAAGGCCAAATGCCTAACTCCGGAATCTTCCCCAGCCCCATAACCCACTGCCAACCCAGAAGGAAAGAACATTTTGGACCGGTACTCTTATTTCCCAGATTTTATTGGAGTTCCATTTTAAAGTATACAAGACCCATTCAGACCAGTACGCTTGTTTTAAAGTATACAAGACCCATTCAGACCAGTACGCTTGTTTTAAAGTATACAAGTCCCATTCAGACCAGTACCCTTGTTTTAAAGTATACAAGACCCATTCAGACCAGTACCCTTGTTTTAAAGTATACAAGACCCATTCAGACCAGTACCCTTGATTTAAAGTATACAAGCCCAGTTCAGACCAGTACCCTTGTTTTAAAGTATACAAGACCCATTCAGACCAGTACCCTTGTTTTAAAGTATACAAGCCCAGTTCAGACCAGTACCCTTGTTTTAAAGTATACAAGACCCATTCAGACCAGTACCCTTGTTTTAAAGTATACAAGCCCAGTTCAGACCAGTACCCTTGTTTTAAAGTATACAAGACCCATTCAGACCAGTACCCTTGTTTTAAAGTATACAAGACCCATTCAGACCAGTACCCTTGTTTTAAAGTATACAAGCCCAGTTCAGACCAGTACCCTTGTTTTAAAGTATACAAGACCCATTCAGACCAGTACCCTTGTTTTAAAGTATACAAGACCCATTCAGACCAGTACTCTTGTTTGCCAGTTTTACCAGCAGGCCCAACCTGCTCAACCTTTCCTCATGAGACAAGCCCTTCAGCCCAGGAATCAGCCTGGTGAACCTATTCTAAACTGCTTCAGATGCAAACATATCCTTCCTTAGGAGGCCAAAACTGTACACAGCGCTCCAGGTGCAGTCTCACCAAAGTCCTGTACAATCGTAGCAAAACTTCCCTTCTCTTATACTCCATCCCCCACAGTGAAACTCCTTGGGAGTGGTTGTACAACATTAAAGGTGCTATACAAACGTACATTATTCCTGCTGAGCTATTGGAGGTAAAAGCCCACTTTTGTCTGATGCCACCTAACATCCCTGTACCCAATTCCTACCTCTTACATTGTCCACTTGCTTGATACGCCTCAGAGCTTCTGCAGCTCCCTCGGCATCCGTTTCCATGGTGAACACCAAGGCAACAGGAAGGCTGTAGTGGCGCAGGCAGTTGGCCAGCTCCTGCCCTGTCTCCACCCACAGGTCTTGCTCCGAAGTGACCACAGCCACGCGCGCCCAACGGAAGTGCTTCAGGACGTCGAATAAGACCCTGGCGGCCGAGGGGATGGGCCTAGCGAAGGTAGGGAAGCCCCCGCCCCTGTCCAGCTCCGGGTCGAGGCAAGCCCAGGAGACGACCGGCTTGTTCCAATTCTTGCCGAAGAGGCCGGCAGCCGTGCAGTAGCCGGGGTTCAGGGGGCCAATGAAACCTGAGGCGTAATGCTCCAGCCCGGCAAAGCCAGCCAGGCCTCTGGCCGTCTGGCAATCCTCATCGAGCAGGACATAATCGTACCAATATCCTGGACTCAAAAACGGATCCGTATTTATCCTGTTAATGGCTAGCTTTGCAGCAACATCTGGCAGTGCCCTGGAGAAGGTGGGGTCACAGGTCCACGGGCCTACCAGGCCAATTTTGAAAGTCGCCAACTGGGCACAGAGGGGCAAGCAGAGGCCAATCAGAAGCGCCAGTTGAATCTCTTTGCAATCCCATTGGCTGCCTGTGGGGCGGACTCTTCCGCCGATCCATCTCGGGTGGTTGGACAGCCAGAGAAGGAAGTTCCAGAAGCCAAATCTCATCATCCACGCTCGCCAGGCCTTGCCGATCTCTTTCAAAGCCCTTCCATCAGCTGTAAGGCAGCTCCCTCACACTCCGAAGAAGAGATGGGAGTTTCCTGAAACACCGTGGAAACCTTCAGTGGAAAGACAAGAATGAGGAGGGTTAATTCAATCGCAAATACCCTTCCCAAGACTTCAACTGCGGAACTTGCCTCCCTCGGTCCTTCCTTCATCCTAATGCCAGCTGTCTCACAGTTGAGTAGCTCCCTCACACCCGAGCCAGAGGGTCGGGGGTTCAAATCCCAGTCCTGAGGCCTGTGCACAAAATCAAGGTCAAGACTGCCAGTGCAGAACTGGGTAAGTGCAGCACTCTCAGAGATGCCATCTCTCGGTTGAGACATTAACCCAAGGTCCTGTTGGCCATCTCGGGTGGATGTAAAAGATCCAACAGCCACTATTTCACAGAAGAGCAGGGGAGTTCTCCCCAGTGTCCTGGACCAATATTTATCCATCAACCAATGTCAATAATAAAAAAAAACAAATTTTCTGTTCATTATCACAATGCACTTTGTGAGAGTTTGCTGTACTCAAACTGGGTGCTGTTTTTCCTACATTACAACAGTGGCTACTCTTCATTGGCTATTAAGCACTCTGGGATGTCCTGAAGTATGGAAAGGTGCTATAGAAATGCAAGTCTTTATTCCATGTTAGGATCATAATCTTGAGTATTGTTGATAAAGAGACATGCTATTGAAACTTTTCTTCTTGCACTCATCAGGACAGCCACGCAAGGTAAACCAACAGTAAAGGGAACAACAATTTATACCGTGTGAGAAGAGAGTGCTGATTGGTTAGCAAGTGGACTCTGATTGGTAGAGGCATTGCCATGGGGAATACAGCAAAGAACAGTTAACTGCCAAGCTTTTGTTTCAAATTCAAATGAGGCGGGTGGACTCTGATTGGTCGAGGCATTGGCATGGGGAATGAACCAGGGAATGGCTGCCTCCCAAATTTTTAGTTGGAAACTGCATAATGCTTGGACATGCTCCTCCTGTCGGAAAGGGACAGGCCCTGTGTATGAATATGTGTGTTTTCTAGCATGTGTAAGTGAGCCACATTGCAAGCCCCACTGGTAATCTTAAATTGGTTTTGTGTAATCCTTAGCACAATCAAGGTTGTTTAGCAAGCATTGTCCAATTGCGGAATCGCATCTAATGTTGTATACAATGTTTTGAGTTTTGTAAGCACCAGCTGGTTGGATACAGTCGGTACTTTGCCCGTGGCGAACAGCCGAAGGGGCGTGCTGTTTGATACAATCTTTACTGTCGGTTTATCTTGCGTAGCTGTCCTGATGAGTGCAAGACGAAAAACTTCAACATGTCTCTTTTTTCAGAAGTACCCAAGTTCTGTTCTGCCAAACAACTATTTGATCACAATCTTCTTCTGTGGTATATCATGCAAGCAAAATATCAGAGCTTGCTGTCCTCACTAGAGCAGTTAGAAACTCTTCCATTTAACTTGATTGAAATTCTCACATTAAATCCATTGTCACAGCTTCAGACTGCTACAGTACTTGGGAGCCTGGTCTTTGATTTGACTGGTCCAACTGCAGACTAACAGGATTGATTGTTAGCAGACCAACTGTTCTTTCTGAAGCATGGGATAAAGGAAGACTCAAATGTAAACACAAAGATGGAGAAACAGTTGCCTAAATATGGATAAAGGGAAACAGAGGGGCCATGAAAAAATAGCCAGGGATTCCTCCTACTGCAAGTGTTCCCATGTTGATATGAGATACAAGAAGTGTGGCAGATTTGGTTTAGAATAAGTGCAACAAACTTTCATTTATATAGCATCTTTCACAACCTCATGTCATCCGAGAGTACCTTATAGCCAATGGAATACATCCAAAGTGTAGTCACTGCTGTAATGAAGGAAACACGACATTTGGATTACTCTGGCTTCATTCTGTCAACACTTCATCTGGAATGTTCTGGTTAGTTTCTGCAACACATCTAGATTGTTCTCAATTAATTTTGTCGACATAACATCTGCATTGTTCTGGCTGAATTTTTCCAACAGAAAAATCTGGACGGTTCTAGATTCATTCTACAAGCGTAGTGCTCAATTGTTCTAGAGTTATTTGCAGGCAACCCCCCAGGTTATTCTAGATTCACTCCCCACGCACAACTGGATTTTTCTAAATTAATTTCGCAAGCTCATCTGGGCTGTCCCAGATTCATTTGGCCAGCATGACATCAGGACTGTTCGAAGTTCATTCTGTCAACTCATCAACTTTAGATGTTTTAGATTAATCACCCCAGCACATCTGGATTGTTCTGGATGCATTTTCCAGCACACAAATCTGGATGGTTCTAGATTCATTTTAGCAACCCAACACTTGGTTGTTCTTGATTCATTTTATAAACCCATCTGGACTGCTCTGGGTTCATTACCAATGCAATATTGGGCCTCCTGTAAGTTCATTCTCTACACATCTGGATTATGCTAGACTCAGTATCCAAACACAACACTTGGAGTGATCCAGATTAGTTAAGACAGCATCTGGATTCTTCTAGATCAATTTCACCAACACATCTGGATCACTCTAGATTCATTCTCACCAACACATCAGGGCTGTTCTAGATTAATTTCACCAACTAGGCAATCTGGATTGTTATTGATTCAATGTACAAACATATTTTGATGGTTCTACATCTGTTCACAAAGACTGACCATGGGTCCGGTGGGTTGTGAAACTACATATACTGCTGGCAGCAATTCCAATCTCCCCTTATGCTTGGGACCTGTGATAGAGTCCTGGCTGAGGTTTATACAGGTTCTGAAAAAACAACTCAATGGTTAATTTTATATGTAAAGAAAACAAATAAAATCCTCAACTATGTTTAAACTTAAGCTTCATTGCCCACCTTCCACACAAAGCGAAGGTCCAAGTTGATATTTCTCTGTATTTTCTTGTTACAAATATTACATTTCTTGTTTTGTTCAGGTAAACTCTGCAAACAAAATAGACTTATTTTTACGAAGCAAGCTCACTAAAGTCTACGCAATTACAACAGAACTCACCTGTGCAAACTAGTGAGCAAAGCAGATTTCCCCAGCTAGATCCAGACCTGTAGAAAGGGGAATGATCAGGGATTCCAGCAGCTTGGGGGTTAGAAGGGGAGACTGGGAACAGGCGTCTGACGCTGGCCTGTTTCAGCCTCTCCAGCACCCCTTTCCCCTTACTGGGGCCGGGGGAAGCAGCAGAGGCCAGACACAAGGAGCAGGGGAGAAACACAATAGTGAAAAGAATAAGAGAAAGACGTCAGGTTCAGAAGGGCGAGGATCACCACTGCTTTGGAGTTCCTGTTATTACTTAATCCTTGCTCTCTACCACTAATTTTGATTTTAAGCAGATTACAGGAGATATTCCGAGCGTCTCAGAGCAGGAGTGGTAGGGGGGAGGGGTAATTAGTTACAAATGTCAAATATGAGGAGGAAGGAAATCTTTCACCATTCGCAACCTCAGGACGTCCCCCTGCACTTTCAAGCCAATCAAATAGTTTTTGAAACCTAATCACTGTCGTGGTGTGGGAAACGCAGCAGCCAAATTTGCACACAGCAAGCTTCCACGCACAGCAACACGAAGATGACCAGACAAGAGTTTTCTTTTCCGACGAAGTTAGTCGAGGGATAAATGTTGGACACAAACACTCGAGATAACTCTCCTGCTCTTTTTCAAAACAGTGGCTGCGAGGGTCTTTTATGTCTCCCAGAGGGCAGACGGGGCCTCAATTTAATGCCTGTTCTGTAAGGTGGCACCCAAGACAGTGCAGCATCCTCTCAGCATTGCACCGGGAGTGTCAGTCTTTGGGAGGTGCTACCAACTAAGGAATGGAATCCAGTTCTGCGGTTTAGTTACATGGATACACTGAGAGTGTTCGAAATGTGGGTCTCCAACGTTGACGAGTCAGGAGACCTTGGGCCCGTTATATTGGAGTGCCATCAGTGGCCCTCAGCCACTGAAATAGTTTAACTGGTAATTGTCTCTTTGCTGTTTGTGGGAGCTTGTAGGGTGTTAATTAGTTGTTGCATTGCCTACGTTATTATAGTGGCTACACATCGAGAAGTACTACATTGGCCGTAAAGCACTTTGACACATCATAAAAGTTACAGCAGGTACCATATTTCCTTACCTTCCAAGTCACTCACCGTCCTGACTTGGAAATATATCACCCATTCCTTCATTACCACTGGGTCAAAATTGTGGAACTACCTCCCCAACAACACTGTGGGTGGACTTACACCACATGGACTGCAGCAGTTCAAGGCAGCAGCTCAGCAACACTTCCGAGGGCAATTAGGGATGGGCAATTAGAGATGGACAATAAATGTCAGACTTGCCAATAAGATGCACATCCCGTGAATTGATTTTTAAAAAAACTACCCGGTCATGTCTCTTGCCCAAGGCGACCAATCATGGGTAAGTGGAAAACATGGAGCTATTAGCGGGCTGCAGCATTAGTTATATTATCCAACTGTTTGTTCCTTCATTATGGGTAGCAGTTGCGCCTCATGGTCAGAAGGTTGTGGGTTCAAGGCCCACTCTAGAGGCTTGGGCACAAAAATCCAAGGTGCCATTTGAGTGCAATACTCAAAAGTGCTGCAACTTTGGAGGCCCCGTGCTTTGGACAAGACATTGAAACAGGGTCCCATCTGCCTGCTCAGGCGGATATAAAAGATCCCACTATTCAAAGCGTCCTGACCAATGAGCTATCCCCCCAACCAATACCTAGTTAATTGTCAATTGTGGGAGCTTGCTGTGCGCAAATCTGGCCACCATGCTTCCGGCATTGCAATAGTGCCGACCCTTTACAAAGTACTTCATTGGTGGTAAAGTGCTCAGGGACATCCTGAAAGGCAAAACCTAAGTGTGGGTCTTTCTTTCGCATCCACACGAGGACTGCCCACTACCACTTTCACAGGGCAGCTAGAGATGGGTGATAAATGCCAAGCTTGCCACCATTGCCCACACCCAAAAAGAACAAAGCAAAAAAAAAGCGGCAAATAACCTGGAGTGTCAGCATAGATTAAGGTTAAAATCTTAGTCTGGGGTTGAAACGCCAAAACTTCAGACCCAGTATTGATGCACTTATGCTTGAAAGTAACACTGTGGAAGGGTTTCAGCCCTCTAGTAATTTTGTGTGAGCAGCAGGGCCAATACGTTCAACATGTGACATCCTACCCCTAATTTCCCCATCCCCTCGACCTCTTGCATCTCCTACAACCTACAGGCTTTTAAACCCAAGTCAGGCATTGGGGAAATCAGTAACCTCTTAGTCCCCTCAGCCACACTCGATTCTCAGATTCTGAAGGTGTCGCAAAACAGATACCGGTGGCCGGCAAAAGACAACACCCAAGTCCTTTGAATTCAGAACAATACAGATACGTTAATAGGTTTTTTTTTGTTAAAAAGTTCCATAAAAGTTTATTATATAAAATCCATATTAAAATAAGGCATTTAAGTTTGTAAAAAATGCACAGGCACACACACAAATATAAACAGTCAGTTGGATAAAGATACAATACACAGCAAATGCAAGTTGAAAAAAATCAACAGAGATAAAAGGGGATGTAGTTGTACTGTCACACAAAGCCTGTGGAACATATACATATATATTAAGTGCTTACATACAGTATTAAATAGTGCAGGATTTGGGATTTGGCACCCTGGAGGTATTTGCATGGGAAACTGCATAGGAAGACCACAGGCTTCTTTACATTGTTTGTTAGCTACATTTCAGATGTCTATTAAAGTCCTTTCCAAGCAAGCAGAGTTGAATTAAACCAATGATTTGGATACAGGGGACACGGAACAGGGACCGGAGTATTGCAGGGATTAAAAGGTGTCGATGCATTCTTTCGCCTGTGCTTCTCAATCAAGTTTTAGGTACAATGTCATTATCATCTACTCTAAATGCCCAAGTACATCATGTGGGTTTTAAAATCCCCCAGAAGTTTTCAGAATTTAACAGAAACCAGAAGCAACACCAAAAAAATAAACAAAGTGCTGCTGACAGCTGCATTTAATATACATGGCGCCTTCAAAGGGCTGGTGTTAGCCTGAAATGATCGGCTATTGTTTTCCAATTGTATGATTTTAAAGGATGAAACAAAAATATACATTTTTTTGGTCATGGGGGTCCATTTTAACACTATATACTTCACAGTAAGCAAACTATGTTTGGAGCATGAGATCAACACCCAAGTCTGGTGAGCTGCTGGGTAAGTCGGAATACTGGACAAGGTTTAGATCCATCAATGGCCTCTGACCTTCCCGCAAGTTCTACACTTGAGAGTAAATGTTATCATGACGCCAGGCATTTAAATACAAGAGGTAAAGCCCTTTGGTGATTATGGAAGATGTGGATATGTTGAGAAAATGGCTGGCAGGTCCTGGGACCCTGGGGAAGCAGGAGCAGAACGAGCCAACTAGCACCGAATGTTAACCTAAACTTAACTCCTGATATAAGTAAATGGACTGTAAAACAAGCCTGTAAACCAGTGTCAAATAAGTATATACCCACAATCAGCTACAAGCTAGCAGTACAGCACAGCTGGCTAACATTTCATATATTGAAAAAAATACAACATCCTACCCTCACGTGATGAGCCTCAAGATATTAAGACACATTTCACACGAAACAAAATGGAATCAATGCCACCCTTCATTAAATTAACTACTGCAGTCATGCTGCAACCAGAACGGATAAAAGAACAGAAGCACATACTGGAAATGGACTTAAAACCCCAACCATAGTATTCTAACGAGAATGTAGCCCAAGACTACGTTTCAGCTGTACTACCAGTGAAGGTCGACACAATGATACAGTTATCATAAGCTGTTCGTAAAGGTATGAAGCATCACAGAAAAATATTCTTTATAAAAATAAATTAGACCCGCTGATGTGGCAATTATTGCTGTTTGCGGTTATGCTTATTTTTCAAAAAATTTAAATGCACAGCCCCAAGTTCCTCTAAACTTAGAAGTCGTGGTCACAGGAATTAACAGGTTGGTTGTATCAGTAAGAGTGAACACAAATGAATATGGATGGGTGGAGGTGGGGGGGTGGTGTAAAAATGGTATGGGAGCATTTCACAAGGTAAAGACGGAGGAGGATGGTTATTTGGGCCAGACTCCTCTCTCCAGGACACAGCTGTGGTGTCGCAGCACAGCGTTTGTCCAAACGCAAGTTTGACAGCACAGCAAGGGAGGCTGATAGAGAAATGAAAGGGCCAGAAAGAGAGAGGTATGCATAGGGAGAAAGGGAGGAAGAATCAATCAATCAGTCCGTTGAAACAGATGCAGGAAGGAGAAATTTTTTCATGGGTAGTTCAAAAGGGCACTGATTATTATTCAGATTCTTAATTCAAAATTAAACAGGAAAACAAGATTATAAACAAACTGAAATGGGAGAACAGTAAATGTAAACAGTAAAGCAGGAAGAAATTCTTGCAATAGTCTGCTTGGCTAGGAATTGGAGGTTATTGCTAAACAGTACGCCCACTAGTACATTAACTCCTCCACACAATACGCTGTGATGCAGAGTAATTACTGGGGTGGGATGAGGTTGTCTGGAACAGCCGATTGCTGGGGTGAGCAGCCTTTGATGAAATATCTCATCCCTTTGTGGTTCAAATGTCTACAATTCAAATGTGGCACACTAGACAGAGCTATCACCATTTAAATTTGGGACATGAAGTGTAGCGCAAGTTAGGTGGAGGATATAGACCACTATACTCAACCACATCAACGTGCATCAGGCGGCACCATGTAAACCTGCGCCACCCTCAGCACCTCCCGTTACTAGTTCAGCAGCGAGCTGCATTGAGCTTGTGCTGTCGACGCCCTGAAGCTTTTTATCTGGCACACCTGAAGTCGGCAGAGACATCATGGGCTTACCCCGTTGAGTTTGAATGCCCAGTGCCAGGTGTGGCAAGCCAGCATTGAAAACCATTGTTTCAACCCTTCATTGCAAAGTTGACCACACGGAGAAACTCGATCACAAAGTCCAATGTCTTGCCAACTCCCCCCACCCCAGCTTCTGGGGAGTGGGGGGCTACACTGACCAGACCAGGGCAATTGGGATTGATTGGTCACTGGATGTATTCCCCAGTCTCGGTGACTAGCTTTGTCGCTACTCATCTCCAGACCACCGTCTTGCCTCCTTTGCTTCCTGGCTGGGTGGCCGGTGCAGGTTTCTTCCCTGGTTTGCCAGGATTGGTGCTCTTTTCAGTCACCGTCTTGTTTGCCATGAACCGTCTCTGGTTGCTCTGCGCTGATGAACCCTGAAAAGAAAAAACGCGGGTAGAGAATATCAAACAGATATTAACGCTCTGGAAAAGGGAAATGGTGGCGCAGAGGTAACATCACTCGGCTAGTAATCCAGGGGCCCAGGCTTCGGGGGGACACAGATTCAAATGCTACCACAGCAGCTGGTGGAATTTAAATTCAATTGATAAAATATGGAATTCAAAAGCCATTATCAAGTGGCGTATCCATCCGGTTCACTTTAGGGAAGGAAATCTGCCATTCTTATCTGCTCTGGCCTTTTTGTGACTCCAAACCCACAGCAATGTAGCTGACTCTTACATGCCCTCTGAACAGGGCAGTTAGGGATGGGCAATAAATGCTGGCCTAGCCAGCGATGCCCACATCCCACGAAGGAGTAAAAAAAATGTGGTTAACTCTTAACTGCCCTCTGAAATAGCCTAGCAAGCCACTCAGTTCAAGGGCAATTAGGCATGGGTAAATTTGTAAAAAGCACAATATAAAAAGTGTTACATGCCTCAGAAAAAAAATTAGGGCACAGCAGCCAGAGATCGAGACAGTGAGGTGGTGGAGAATGATATTTTCTCATCTCTGGGGTCAGGGAGATGAATCCAGCCCAGGGTTACGGGTGAAAGTCCACTGTCCTGAGGGTGAAGTGGGTTTGGGTGCAAGTCCACAGCACTAAACAGCAATTAGCATTTTAATATGGTGCGTTACAGGAAGTCAGAGTTGCTGTGGCAACATTTACTTTCACACGTAATCTGGAGCTACGGATAGTGATGGTAGAGGCTCCAACTTTCTATCCATCACATGGCTGACCAGCAATCTCTCCCACTCTTCCAATGCATATGCCAATGGCAGGCAGTAAGGATTTGCACATCGATAATCAACCCGTTTGGCCACGTTATAAATGCACCTTCCTTGGCCATCAGGTCCTGGGGTGGAATTCGAAGCCAGAGCTTCCAGCTCAGAGGCAGGGACATTACCCACTGCACCATGAGACCTCATTTATAATATGGAAGGTCTTATAGCACAATTTATGATAAATCACAGATGGTTATTGTTGCGATGTAGTGGCGAGTGTACACCAAAGCTTAGTGTAATCACAGTTGCCGTACTGTGAGTAGTTTTGAGCTCCACACTGTAGGAACGATGCTGAGACAATAGCAATCATTCATTTATTAGCATGCTGCCTGGTATGAGGAAATGCAAACAAAGGCTTGAAAAATTGCCGATGCAAATTAGGGATGACTTCGTAGAGTCGCTTTAAAACTATGAAGAGATGGGGGTGGAAAAGGCAGACTGCTTTCAGTGGTAGGCTGGCCTGGAACAAGGAAACATGACTGTAAGGTTAAATGTGAAAGATTTAGGGGAGAGAGCAGGAGGAACTTCCTTTACACTGAGACAGAAATGCCTAATCAGAGCTTTGCTGAACAAAAAGACTAGTTTCTGAAGCTGTTTTGCACTGATCAGGACAAACTCAAGAGTGCCAAATTTCAATCACAACAATTTATACTACAGAATTGGTTGGGAAGTCAACTCTGATTGGCCGAGGCTCTGACCTGGGGAAAGCAATGGGGAACTATAGGCTCCCTAAGCTCTCAGGTAATTCAAAAAACTCAAGGCTTGAACAAATTATTTGCAGAGAGTGGGTCCCTGCATATGAATGTATGTCACTTCTAGCAGGTGTAAGTGAGCCACGTTACAAGCTTGACTGATTTTCTTAAATTGGCTGTTAGTGTAACTATTAGCGCACTCAGGATTGTTCAGCAAGTGCTGTCCAATTGCAGAATCACATCCAATAATAGGAGTTTTGTTTTGGTTTTGTAAGTGCGGGAACAACCGAAGGAACACGCTGTTTGATTCGATCAATCAATCACTCAGACGTACAGCCTATGTACCAGGCATCACACTTGCATTGAAGTTCATACACAAACGTTGGTCAATTGTGAGATAGGCAGAACATCTTTTTGGGCTGACGGCAACATCCTGTTAGTGGAAACTACCACTTGCACAGCATAGTAACAGCATGAAATGGCTTCTTTAACCCGTTGTTCAGATTTTTTAAATACTTTGCCTTTCTGGTACAATTGGAGTTCGTGGCTGAAGCAGAAACCATGTCAACATGCAAGGATAAATTAGATAAGTGGTTGAAGGTATGGTAGAAATAAAGGAATAATGGAACAGGAGAGTCATAGGGGATTAAGATACAGCTCAAGTGGATGTTAAGGAAAGCAGATTCATTGATGTGTCTTAGGAAGATGTACTCAATCATTTGGCCTTTCCCTACATCAGTAACATGGCAAATAAGTCTAAATATTCAATACATTTCAGGCACGTAAACTAAACTGGCTGAGCAGGGCATTGTCAATTCAATAATGATCAAGTCCCAGGTTACTTACAGGCTACATGCCAATGAGACAGGCCATTCGGCCCTACTGCTCCACGATGGTGTTTATACTCCATACAAGACTCCTCCCGGCCCCCCATCAACTTCTCCTTCTATTCCTCTCTCCCTCGTGTTTAACCAGCTTCCCCTAAGTGGCACTTGTGCTACTCGCCTCAGCTTCTGCTCGAGCTGGTGAATGGCTATTATGGCCCGATCTCCCAATTCTTGCCCACTCCTCAGGCCAGTGGGGAACTCACCTCTCTCCTGGCCGCTAGGTTTAATTTCTGATCCAGGTTTCTTCGAGCAGATGCGGCCATACTCTCCGGCCCTTCTGGCCTGTGAAGCGAAAACACGAGAGGCGGTTAGAACAGAGCAGGGTTCACTCCCGACCAGTCCAGCATGGATGGTGTGTATGTGGGTGCACTAAGATTTTAGTAATTTCAGCAGAGTGCCCTGTGCATTACAATGTTAGCAGCAATCCTTAAAAAAACTATTTTAAAGTGGGGGGGGGGGGAATAGCCTCCAGGGCAATTCTGAGTGTCCCCAGGGTCTACGTAAAAATATCAAAATATCATTTCACTCAATTCTAAAATAGTGGGGGGGGGGGGGTCACACACTTAAATGCAATTACATAAGGGAGGCAGTGGTGTAGTGGTAATATCACTGGACTAGTAATCCTGAGGCCCAGGCTAATGGTCTGAGGAACAAAAACAGTTAGAAAAACTCAGCAGGTCTGACAGCATCTGTGCAGAGAAAGAGTTAACGTTGCTGTCAGAACTGCTGAGTTTTTCAAGCAATTTTTGTTTTTTTTCAGATTTCCAGCATCCGCGGTATTTTGCTTTTATCTTAATGCTCTGGGGACACGGGTTCAAATCCCAGCTGGGGGAATTTAACATCAACGAATGAAGCTGGAATATAAAGCAAGTCTCAGTACACCGCAACCATCATCAATTGTTGAGAAAAGCCATCTTTCGAGAAAAAAATCTGCCCTCCTTACCCTGCACGTGACTCCAGACTCAGGGCAATGAGGGTGACTCAGCTGCTCTCCGAAATGGCCGAGCAAGCCACTTAGTTCAAGGGCAATTAGGGAAGGGCAACAAATGCCCATCCCATGAGAGAAGAAAAAAAATAGAATGTACAGCACAGAAATAGGCCATTCAGCCCATCTGGTCCATGCCAGGGCTTCTGCTTCACATGAGCCATCTCCCATCCTTCTTCATCTCCCCCTATCACCGTAACCTTCTATCCCTGTCTCCCTTCTGTATTTATCCAGCTTCTTCTTAAATGTATCTATGCACCTACTCCCTATTCCTCAGATGTGGAACTTTCTACCACAGGGAGTGGTTGAGGTGAAGAGTATAGCTGCATTTTAGGGAAAGGAGTAGAAGGATATGTTGATGGGGTGAGTTGAAGAGGAGATAAGAGGAGGCTCAAATGGAACATAAACACCAGCATGGAGCAGGTGGGCCCCATGGCCTGTTCCTGTGCTGGAAACGTTCCGTAATTCTATGTATAGAAGAAGCTAAATAAAACTAACAGCAAAATAATGTGGATGCTGGAATTCTTAAATTAAAACAAAATGCTGGAAATACTCAGCAGGTCTGTCAGCATCTGTGGAGAGAGAAACAGAGTTAACGTTTCAGGGTTGACGGTCAGCTCTGACGAAAGGTTACCGACCCGAAACGTGAACTCTTTCTTCTCTCGGCACAGATGCCGCCACCTCTGCTGAGCGTTTTAAAAACTGTAGATACGACCAGAGGTAGAGAGCTATAATCGCGAGAGCTTTTGTAACACCAATGTGCCACGGCACAGAGAGAGCGGCTTGTACAAACCCATTCTGCTGCACGCCCCTCAGGTAGGTGAAGAGTTCATCCAAGGCCGGTGCTGGTCGATTGGAAGTGCTGTGGTACATGCTCAACAGTCTCGAGAGCTCTCCAATCTGTTTAGGAGATAGCACTCCACCCGCAGACCCTACACAAAAAGGTAAAAGTCTCTTACAACATGTCAGACAGGGTTCAAAGCACTATCTCAAACGCATAAAATAACAGTGGCTGTACTAGAATCAACTAGCCCCGACAATCTCTTGGCTTGGTCCCTCAACCCCTGCAAAGGTAAAAACAGAATTACCTGGAAAAACTCAGCAGGTCTGCCAGCATCGGCGGAGAAGAAAAGAGTTGATGTTTCGAGTCCTCATGACCCTTCGACAGAACTTGAGTTCGAGTCCAAGAAAGAGTTGAAATATAAGCTGGTTTAAGGTGTGTGGGGGGCGGGGGGGGGGGGGGGGGGGGGGCCGGAGAGAGAGAGAGAGAGAGAGAAGTGGAGGGGGGGTGTGGTTGTAGGGACAAACAAGCAGTGATAGAAGCAGATCATCAAAAGATGTCAACAACAATAGAACAAAAGAACACATAGGTGTTAAAGTTGGTGATATTATCTAAACGAATGTGCTAATTAAGAATGGATGGTAGGGCACTCAAGGTATAGCTCTAGTGGGGGTGGGGAGAGCATAAAAGGTTTTAAGATATTTAAAAATAATGAAAATAGGTGGGAAAAGAAAGATCTATATAATTTATTGGAAAAAAAAGGAAGGGGGAAACAGAAAGGGGGTGGGAATGGGGGAGGGAGCTCACGACCTAACGTTGCTGAATTCAATATTCAGTCCGGAAGGCTGTAAAGTCCCTAGTCGGAAGATGAGGTGTTGTTCCTCCAGTTTGCGTTGGGCTTCACTGGAACAATGCAGCAAGCCAAGGACAGACATGTGGGCAAGAGAGCAGGGTGGAGTGTTAAAATGGCAAGCGACAGGGAGGTTTGGGTCACTCTTGCGGACAGACCGCAGGTGTTCTGCAAAGCGGTCGCCCAGTTTACGTTTGGTCTCTCCAATGTAGAGGAGACCACATTGGGAGCAACGAATGCAGTAGACTAAGTTGGGGGAAATGCAAGTGAAATGCTGCTTCATTTGAAAGGAGTGTTTGGGCCCTTGGACGGTGAGGAGAGAGGAAGTGAAGGGGCAGGTGTTGCATCTTTTGCATGGGCATGAGGTGGTGCCATAGCAGGGGGTTGAGGAGTAGGGGGTGATGGAGGAGTGGACCAGGGTGTCCCGGAGGGAGCGATCCCTACGGAATGCCGATAGGGGGTGGTGAAGGGAAGATGTGTTTGGTAGTGGCATCATGCTGGAGTTGGCGGAAATGGCGGAGGATGATCCTTTGAATGCGGAGGCTGGTGGGGTGATAAGTGAGGACAAGGGGGACCTTATCATGTTTCTGGGAGGGAGGAGAAGGCGTGAGGGCGGATGCGCGGGAGATAGGCCGGACACGGTTGAGGGCCCTGTCAACGACCGTGGGTGGAAAACCTCGGTTAAGGAAGAAGGAGGACATGTCAGAGGAACTGTTTTTGAAGGTGGCGTCATCGGAACAGATGCAACAGAGGCGAAGGAACTGAGAGAATGGGATGGAGTCCTTACAGGAAGCGGGGTGTGAGGAGCTGTAGTCGAGGTAGCTGTGGGAGTCGGTGGGTTTGTAATGGATATTGGTGGACAGTCTATCACCAGAGATTGAGACAGAGAGGACAAGGAAGGGAAGGGAAGTGTCTGAGATGGACCACGTGAAAATGATGGAGGGGTGGAAATTGGAAGCAAAATTAATAAATTTTTCCAAGTCCCGACGAGAGCATGAAGTGGCATCGAAGTAATCATCGATGTACCGGAGAAAGAGTTGTGGAAGGGGGCCGGAGTAGGACTGGAACAAGGAATGTTCCACATACCCCATAAAGAGACAGGCATAGCTGGGGCCCATGCGGGTACCCATAGCCACACCTTTTATTTGGAGGAAGTGAGAGGAGTTTAAGGAGAAATTGTTCAGCTTGAGAACAAGTTCAGCCAGACGGAGGAGAGAAGTGGTGGATGGGGATTGTTCGGGCCTTGTTCGAGGAAGAAGCTAAGAGCCCTCAGACCATCCTGGTGGGGGATGGAGGTGTAGAGGGATTGGACGTCCATGGTGAAGAGGAAGCGGTTGGGGCCAGGGAACTGGAAATTGTTGATGTGACGTAAGGTGTCAGAGGAATCACGGATGTAGGTGGGAAGGGACTGGACAAGGGGAGAGAGAAGGGAGTCAAGATAACGAGAAATGAGTTCTGTGGGGCAGGAGCAAGATGAGATGATCGGTCTACCGGGGCAGTTCTGTTTGTGGATTTTGGGTAGGAGATAGAAGCGGGCTGTCTGAGGTTGGGCGACTATCAGGTTGGAAGCTGTGGGAGGAAGATCCCCAGAGGAGATGAGGTCAGTGACAGTCCTGGAAACAATGGCTTGATGTTCAGTGGTGGGGTCATGGTCCAGGGAGAGGTAGGAGGAAGTGTTTGCGAGTTGACGCTCAGCCTCCGCGAGGTAGAGGTCAGTGCGCCAGACAACAGCACCACCCTTGTCAGTGGGTTTGATGACAATGTCAGGGTTGGACCTGAGAGAATGGAGTGCAGTAAGTTCAGAGAGAGACAGGTTAGAATGGGTGAGAGGAGCAGAGAAATTGAGACGACTGATGTCGTGCCGACAGTTCTCAATGAAAAGATCAAGAGAAGGTAAGAATCCAGAGGGAGGGGTCCAGGTGGAGGGAGAATATTGGAGATGGGTAAAAGGATCCGTTGAACTGGGAGAGGACTTCTGCCCAAAGAAGTGAGCCCGGAGACAAAGACGACGGAAGAAGAGTTCAGCATCATGCTGAGCCCGAAATTCATTGAGGTGAGGGCGTAAGGGTATGAAACTAAGTCCTTTGCTGAGCACTGAACGTTCAGCATCAGAGAGGGGAAGGTCAGGGGGTATAGTGAATACACGGCTGGGGTTGGGATTGGAAGATGGGGTGGGGACGGAGGGACGGGCAGGGGTGGAGGGTCCTAGATGGGTGTTGGTGTCGATGAGTTGTTGGAGCTTGCGTTCCTTAGCACTTGAGAGAAAGAGAAAAAGTTTCTTGTTGAGGCGTCGGATGAGACGAAGAATAAAATGAAACTAGGGGCACGCGCAGCTTTGAAAAAGGGTACGGCGGTGCTGCTGGAGGGAGAGGTCGAGTGTGTTCATATGGCGGCGCATGGCACTGAGTGTGGATTTCAGAATGTGACGGGAACAGCAGTCCGAGAAACGTTTTATGTCCCGGAGATACCTATAATCCTGGGTGGGTTCGAAACATGAGGGGTGGAATTTCAGTTGAAATCCACGTGGGGTAAGTCGGAGACGGAGACAGTCAATGAGAAAGGAGATATGGCTGTGAAAGCGGGTTTTAGTAAACACCTTGTCAAACACCAGGAGGGAAATGGAAAGCAATGAAGGTAAGCAAGGCAAAAGAGAGGAACGGAAATCTTGTCGCAGAAAAGAACAGAACTTCTTCAAGGAGGTAGGCATTTCTTGAAGAGCAGTGGCAGTCAATTAAACACAGAGATAAAAACTAAAAAACTGCGGATGCTGGAAATCCAAAACAAAAACAGAATTACCTGGAAAAACTCAGCAGGTCTGCCAGCATCGGCGGAGAAGAAAAGAGTTGACGTTTCGAGTCCTCATGACCTTTCGACAGAACTTGAGTTCGAGTCCAAGAAAGAGTTGAAATATAAGCTGGTTTAAGGTGTGTGGGGGGGGGGGGGCGGAGAGAGAGAAGTGGAGGGGGGGTGTGGTTGTAGGGACAAACAAAGGTTCAGCTCATCCAAAGCTTTGCCACCCACATCCTAACTCGCACCAAGTCCAGTTCACACATCACCTCTTGCGCTGACTGACCATTCCTTTCAACATTAGCAGCCGTGCCTTAAGCTGCTTGTGGGAGCTTGCTGTGCACAATTTAGCTGCCGTCCTTATTGCACCACAGCAGTGACTACTGCTTGGTTAGCTGGAAAGCACTTTGGGATGTCACAAGGCCATTTACAAATGCAAGTTTTCTTTCACTTTAAACGTCCCGGCGCTCTCTTCACTAGATACAAACACGGCCTGCTCGCACCTGATTTCTGAGGGCTTTGGGGTCCTAGCACCCGCTGCAACAGAACAGCCTCCGAGGGATTCATTTTCATTTTCTGCACAGCGCTGCTGGAAGGCTTGCTGCTCTGCACGATGGGTAACTCTCTCATCAGCTGGGGCCCGGTGCTCTCCCAGATATTGGAGCAATCCCGCAAAACCGGAGAACCTCCTGAAAGGGGAAACACTGCGTGTTTTAGAACCGGACAAACCCACAACGAGAGACTCTCCCCAGCTCGCTTGCCATGTGATTGTGAAGCATATGAATTTCAGTGATTCCTATCCACAATTCGGAAATAATAGTACAAAGAGGCTAGAGAAGCTGGGACCATTCAGAGCAGAGGTGGCCATGGGGAGATTTAATAGAGGTGTTCCAAATTATGAAGCTTTTTGATGGAGTAAGTAAGAAGAAACTGGCACGACACAGTAACCAGAGACACAGATTTAAGATAAAAGAGGATATAAAGACAATTTTTTTTCTCAGTAACACAGAGAGTTGTTGTGATCTGGAACATGCTGAAGGGGCGGTGGAACTAGGTTCAGTGGTAACTTTCAGAAGGGGAACTGGATAATTACTTGAAAAGGAAAGAATTGAAGGACTAAGGACTATGGGAAAAGAGCGTTGGCAGGTTTTGGGGGGGGAAACTAATTGGATAGCTCTTTCAAAGAGCCAACATAGACACAATGGTCTGAATGGCCTCTTTCCGTGCTGGATGATTCTACAGTAATTCATTCACTTAGACCACACAGTCACAAGTCACCAGTATGGTTTCCTTTCAGGGTTAAGCTTTCAATTTTTCTCTTTATTCTTTTCATGGGATGTGGGCGTCGCTGGCAAGGCCAACATTTGTTGCCCATGCCCTTGAACTGAGTGGCTTGCTGGGCCATTTCAGAGGGCAGCTAAGGGTCAACCACATTGCTGTGGGTCTGGAGCCACATATAGGCCAGACCGGGTAAGGACGGCAGATTTCCTTCCCTAAAGGAGTCATGAAAACCAGATTACAGCCTCGAATTACTTACGAGCATATTGAACTTTTTAAGGAAGACTCGTGTTGTTTTTAAACAAATGCAAGCAAAGGCCCTGAGCAAAAGGTGGCTGATAATGTACAGCGACCACTTTCTAGGAACTTCCTACATGGATTATAGTTGACCGACTAGTCCTGAGGGAACATGGAATATTGTACCTGAAAATGTGTCATGGCCTTCTTCAAGCAGAGACAAGTCAAGGTGCAAAGACTGAACTTTAATCTCCTGTGGCTATGGAGACAGAAGACTGACTTGCACATCTCAGCAGTCATCCAAAGATCCATCTCCTGTCGATTTATATCTCAGAATGCGTAAATAGTTCTGACATGAATGCAAGACGACTATTTTCCCTCCCAGAATGCACAGGACAATATGGGTTGAAAAGCTTTCTGCAGACCAGTGTGCTGGTGTGCTGTGTGAGTGTATCAGCAAGCAGAAATACCAACCAGTCACCCCTGCAGTTTGCAGGCCAAGTCTCTCTCTCTCTCTCTCTGTTGCTGGAGGCAAGGTACTGTTTTAAAATTAGGGGTCACCCTTTTAGGACAGAGTTGAGGAGATATTTTTTCTCTGAGGGTTGTGCAACTTTGGAACTCTCTGCCTCAGAAGGCAGTGGAGGCAGAGTCATTGAATATTTTTAAGGCAGAGGTAGATGAATTCTTGTTCGGCAAGGGAATCAAAGGTTATCGGGGTAGATGGGAATGTGGAATTTGAAAGCACATCAGCAGTGATCTTATTGAATGGCAGAGGAGGCTCAAGGGACCGAATGGTTTACTCCTGCTCCTGTTTCTTATGTTCTTATGTAAAAAGAAAATAGGACAGCCTCTTCAGCTACCCTGCAGAACTAAGTGTCTCCAACGAACTGCAAATTTGCCAAGGTCAGCCTCATATTCACTTTTTGGTTCACACACGGACAGAACGGACACTCGCACGAAATGTTAGAGGGTGGCAGGTGCCTGTGGAAGCATGCACCAGTGCCTTCAGGAGAGGAAAAGGGTAGACTGAAGGAAGCCTAGAGGCATCAAATAACAAAGGGTCCCCCCATTACCACCTCACCTTGCTGGGAGGCTGCGTCATTCTGTGCTATGCTGGGCTTCTCGGATTCCCCACTGCCTTCCACAGGATCTCCAGGTGATCGGTCAAGAAGCTGAGGGAGAAAGAGAATACCGCAGCGTTAGAAGATAAAAGCGGCTTCTTCCAACTTTGCTGAAAATTTTCCTTTTACACCTTGTCACGGATCTACACTCCGCCATCCAAACCAAAAGGTAAACTCACCGAGACTAATTACACCGGCTCTCCGGCAATTCTAGTGAGTCCAGCTACCAATCAGTAACCTTGCTCATTTTGGAGAAGCTGGTCTGTCGCCTAGTTCTCCCTCAGTTCTGAACTTTGATTGACAAATCACAGAATAACTAATTGGCGAATTGAACATGTTCTTTTCCTTGGTGTGTTCTGGGCAGCACTGGCCTTGAAGGTGGTGTCAGGAAGCATTTCTTCACACAAAGGAAGGCAGAAATCTGGAACTCTCTCCCCTCCACACAAAATTCTGCTCAGGCATTGAAAAATTTCAAAGTTGAATTTGATGGATTTTTGTTGGGCAAGGGGGGATTAAGGGTTACAAGCCGAAGGCTGGTAAACCAAAATACAGATCAGCCTTGAGCTAATGGTCTGGTGGCAGACTCGAGGGGCTGAGTGGCCTCCTCCTGTTTCTATCAGCTGCTCAACAATATATACAGAACTAAGGCGGTAAAACCGACAGAGCCCAAATGGTTTGGTGGGCAGGCGGGTTGCCCAATGTGGAACAACAATAAGAAGGCCCTGGCTTGAACCCAGAGGTAGCATTGCTGGCTTGCCTGGTGGATCCAGGGAGACTAGTGAAAAAATGCCTCTCCTGTCCCTCATGGCACCACAATCATCTAAACAAGGTGCATACCCCTCACAGATTTGTAAATTTCCCAGCGAGTAATGCAGGCCCTGACTCCTCAAAGCCTGTCCACCATCTACAAGGCACTGATCAGGAGTGTGATGGAATACTCCCCACTTGCCTGGACGAGCGCAGCTCCAATACTCAAGAAGGTCGACACGATCCAATCCAGAGTAGCCCGTTTGATCGGCACCCCATCCGCCACCTTCAACATTCATTCCCTCCACCACAGACCCACAGTAGCAGCACTGTGTACAATCTACAAGATGCAGTGTAGCAACTCATCAAGCCTCCTTCAACAGCACCATCAAAGACCATGACCCCTAATATCTAGAAGTCCAAAGGCAGCAGATACATGGGAACACCACCACCTGCAAGTTCTCCTCCAAGCCACACACCATTCTGACTATATCGCTGGAACTATATCGCTGTTTCTTCACTGTCTCTGGGTCAAAATCCTGGAACTCCCTCCCTAACAGCACATGGACTGCAGCGGTTCAAGAAGGCAGCTCACCACCACCTTCTCAAGGGCAATTAGGGATGGGCAACATATATTGGCCTTTCTGCCAATGCGCACATCCCAGGGACAAGAAAGAAACTGTAACAAATCCTACCCAGTGAACAAAGCTACATCTTTCTGCTCGAGGGCTGAGGAATTACTTCTGTGGACAATCCACCTACCATCTGGATGTAATACTGAAGCTCACTGCTTCGCGAGCTCTGTTCCTGGGAGGACTGCCCCCCTGACGACTCAAAGCTGCTGTTCTTGGTTGTTCCGCCCTCACTCGGCTGCTGGTTGTGGGTCTGTTCACTGTCATCAGCACCATCAGTGAACGGGTGCTCAGCCAGCTCGTCCAAATGGGCTCCGGGGGCTGCAGGAAAGAACATGAAAACGGTAAAAGTCCATTGACAGGCATCCCAAACAACAGCACTAACCCTTCGAGTATCGCATTCTTTTAAAAGGAAGGAGGGCAGGAAAATATCGCCCCAACAGTTGCCACGTCTCCCCTTTCACATGAGTTATTAACCAGAAACCCTCCTCTTCTGGGTGTTAAGAAATCCCATGGCTCAGTGAGCTGGTTAATATTCCTCCTTCATCCAACACATTATAGAATCTCAGATTGGCTACAATACAGGAGGCCGCCATTCGGCCCATCACGTACACACTGGCTCTCTGCAACAGCAACTCGCTTACTGACACTCTCCGGCCTTTTCCAGGTAGCCCTGTAGTTTTTTTTTTCTTCAAATAATCATCCAACTCCTTTTTGAAAGCTTTGATTCAACCTGCCTCCACCACACTCTCGGGCAGGGCATTCCACATCCTGACCCCTCGCCGCATGAAAAGAAATTTCTCTCATGTCGTCATTGCTTCTTGTGCTAATCACCTTAAACCAGAATCTTCTGGTTCTCGATCCTAAAAAAAAAACTTGCATTTCTATAGCACCTTTCACCTCCTCAGGCCATCCCACTGCACTTAACAGCCGACAAAGTACTTTGTGAAGTGCAGTCACTCGATGTCATAATGCAGGAATTAAATTTAAAACACAGATTACCTGGTTATTAATTAGCTGCGATGCCTACATCAAAAAAGTCACTCCACTTGAAAGTAACCAAGGGAAGGACTTTGAGGTTCCAAGGCACTAAGCAAATTCAAGTTTGACCGTCAAGCATTTAGATGACAGGAATAAAGAGGGGCTTATATTTCTATAGCATTTCCCAATCTATGGATATTCCAAACCCTTTACAGCCGATGAAGTGCTTTTTGAAGTGTAGTCGATGTTGTAATGTAGGAAACATGGCAGCCAATTGGCTCACAGCAAGCTCCTACTAACAGCAATGGGATAATGACCAGGTCATCTGTTCCAGTGATGTTGCTCATAGGGTAAATATTGACCCCAGGGCACCGGGGAGAACTCCTTTGCTCTTCTTTCAATAGCCCCGTGGGAGCTTTGACGACAAACACAAGCAGACAGAGTCTCGGTTTAATGCCTCATCTGAAACACAGCGCCTCTGACAGTGCAGCGCTAACTCGGTACTGGCACTGGGACTGTCAGCCTGGACAAGATCTTAACTGGTGGGATGTGAATCTATGACTCGGAGACTCAGAAACGGTTTTGGGGGGGTGGGGGGGGGGGGGGGGGGCGGGGGGGAATAGCACTACCTACTCTGTATCTCTGCAACCCAGGCCCCGGTTTACCTGTCATCATGGTCTCATCCACCTGTAGCTCCAGAGGGTGGAAGCTGGCATGACTGAGGAAGCTGTAGTTGAGCAGCTGGCTGAGGTCTTCCAACGAGGGCCGGTTGGGCAGCAGTGGGAGCATCACCGGCTGGCTCTGCTCAGAGTACACAGAGCTCCCGGCCAGCTGTGGGTGGTCACTACAGTGCGAGGTGCACTGCTGCAGGTGATGTTCATGCTTTAACAGGGGGTCCAGCGTTTCTGTAGCATTTGAGGCCAGGGTACTGTGTCTGCTGGGTATGTTGGGATCTGCGTTGACCTCTTGGTCTTTGGTTGCCATGGACACCTGTCGGTGAGATGAGGCCTGTACCACAGGCTGCAAGGGAATGGCCTGAGCAAAGTGGAAGTTGCGGGTGTCCTGCAGGGAAACATCCACGAGCTTGCGAGCCTCTTGGTTTGCGTAGGGAAGTTGTCCGGTCTCGATCCTGTCCTCACAGACCCCACAGTCCGGAGCCAGCTCAGGCAAACGGAGGTCGCTCCTCTGACTGACCCAATCCGAGTGCTGCAGCTTGACCAGGTTCCCGTGTGTTTGGCTGTCAGGTGCCTGAGAGCCAGAGGAATGCCTCAGCCGGTTGGTATCCAAGGCCGAGACTGTGTAAGGCACCGTCGAGGAAGACGAGAGGTGAGAATCATTGGTGGTTCCTGAGGTCGACATTATGCGGTTGAGCTCGCTATAAACAGGCATTTGGTTGTGATGAAGGGCAGGTTGCTGCAGGAAATATTAACAAAGCCTCGTTAGAACTGGGACCTAGATCAGAATGGAAAAATAAATCCATATAAAAAAAACACATGCTTCTTATCCAAATGTAAAGTGGCACTGGAGGCACAGTAGGAATGGCCCTTACACACTCCAGGAATGGTGCTTCTATAGCAATGGACAAAGCTAAAATGATTCCAGGTGTCTTGATAGACTTGCCCCTCAACCAGTCCAACCAAGGTAGAGAAGCCATTAATGTAGCTAACACAGTACAACCTGAAGATCATACTTGGGACCTTTAACATCGTATTTATAGCACAGAAACAGCCCATTCATTCTGACTGCTCTGTGCTGGTCTTTATGCTCCACACGAGCCTTCATCTACCCTACTTCATCTCAACCCATCAACATACCCTGCTATCCCTTTCTTCCTCATGTGTTTATCCAGCTTCCCCTTAAATGTATCCATATTATCACCTCAACCACTCCCAGTGGTAGCAAGTTCCACATTCTCATCACTCTTTGGGTAAATAAGTTTCTCTTTACCACGACCCCACCATCTCCCCTAATGTCATTGGACAGTAATCTAGGGGCCCAGGCTAATGCTCTGGGGACACGGGTTCAAATCCCACCATGGCAGCTGGTGGAATTGAACATGAGCCTCAGTAATGGTGACCATCACAACTATCATCAATCATTGTAAAAACCCATCTGGTTCACTTATGTCCTTTTTGGGAAGGAAATCTGCCACACTTACCTGGCGTGACCTACCTGTGACTCTAGGCCTGCAACAATGTGGTTGACTCTTTACTGTCCTCTGAAATGGCCAAGCTAGCCACTCAGTTCAAGGGCAATTAGAGATGGACAAGTGCTGGCCTTGCCAACGACGCCACATCCCATGAAAGAATAAAAAAAACCCAACTTTCTCCTGAATTCCTTATTTATTAATGACAGTACTGATGGCCCCCAGCTCTGGTCCTCTCCACAAGTGGAAATGTCTTCTCTACATCGCTCCTATTAAACCCATGCACAATTTTAAAGAATTCCAACAAGTCACTCCCTCAGCCTTCTTTCTCTGAAGAAAAAGAGCCCAAGCCTGTTGAATCTTTTCTAATAATACTTCGTTTTGTTCAGTATCACATCAAGCATCTCTTTCCATCACCATCAGGGGCCATTGGAAGATTGAGTGGCCCGGGGTGGGGGAGGGTGCGTAACAACTTGTGCGTTCACCGTTACAAAAAACAAGCACATAGGACAAGGACAAGCTGGGACTCCGTGGCTCAGTCAGCCATGGCCAATTAGTATGCAACTAGAGGAAAGCAAATGGAGTGTTGACCTATATTGTAAGGCGAATCAAGTATAAAAGTACACATGTTGCTGGAGCTACACAGGGCTTTAGTGAGACGACATCTGGAGTTTGTGCAGTTTCGGTCTCAAGAAAGGATATAATTGCATTGGAAGCAGTTCAGAGAAGGTTCACTTGACTGATTCCTGGGACAAAGGGGGTTGTCTTGTGAGGAAAGGTTGAGCAAGTTGGGCCTATCCTCAATGGAGTTTAGAAGAACGAGAGGGCAATCTTAGTGAAACATAAAATCCTAGGGGACTTGACAGGGTGGATGCTGAGAGGATGGTTCCCCTTGCGGGGGAGTCTAAAACTAGGGGTAAGGGGCCTCCCATTTAAGACGGAGATGAGGATTTTTTTTCTCTCAGGGGTCTGTGGAATTCTCTTCCCCAGAGAGCATTGGTGGCTGGGTCATTGAATATATTCAAGGCTGAGTTAGACAGAATTTTGAGAGACAAGGGAGTCAAGGGACAGGCAGGAAAGTGAAATTGAGACAAGTCAGATCAGCAATGATCTTATTAAATGGCGGAGCAGGCTTGAGGGGCCAAATGGCCTACTCCTGCTCCTGATTCTTCTCTCCTTGTGTTCTAACCCATAGAGTTCACATGCGAGGCATCTCTCAGTCACCTACCATTGGTCTCTGGAGGGCTGGGGGTGAGTCTTCGGACAACAACACCTTCAGTGCTTCGTTCCAGTGCGACTGCATCATGGTCTGCAGCTTGGACACCATCTCGCCTCGCTGCACTTCCAGCTTCCTCTTCACGGCGAGGAGCCTGCCCATCTCCTCCTGTGCCTTCGCCAGCCTACAGCCGCCGCGTAAGAGAGAAAGAATCGCATTTATATAGCGCCCTTCAATACCTCAGCACATCCCAAAGAACTTTGCAGCCAATGGAATAGTTTATGAAGTGTCGTCGCTGTTATGGTCTATGATACTCTGCAGCTAACTTCTGCACAGTGATGTGATAACGACCAGCGAATGTGATGATGACTGAGGGATAAACATTGGCTGCACGACTCTGAGGAGAACTCCCCTGCTCTTCTTCTCAACAGTGGCCGTGGGATCTTTTACGTCTAACTGAGAGGACAGGCGGGGATTCAGTTTACACACTCATCTCAAAGGCTGCACCTCCGACTGAGCAACACTCTCTCAGTGCTGCCCTGGGAGTGTCGGCCTGGGCTATGTGTTCAGGATGCCTGGGGGCAGACTTAGCCCTCCTTGCAGCTTGAGCAAAGAAGTCATGAATTTGGGATTCTGGCTACTTAACCACCTTCGCCCCAAGAACAGTAAAGCCAGAGTACTTCCTGGGTTGATTCCTCAAAAGGACAATTAATTTTAATTTTTTTTTTTAAACACAATCGTGTGATTTTTCTCAGTCTGAGGTTCTGGGAGCAGGCTGCTGGGGAGATGTTACAAAGGGCAGCAGCAGTTGAACCCACAACTAGCTATCTCGGAGCCGAGAGTGGGACCCACAGGGCCGTGGCCGACCACCTGCTTACTTAAACGGGGCCCCTGGCCTTAAAGCAGTTTGTGTGATGACCAGTGCTCACTGAGTTATAAACGCCTGCCTTCTGTCACTGTGCACTAGTGTTAAACGTTCACGCAATGGAAGCGCACAGCTCTACTGTGGCTAACCAACACTGGGAGTTTAGGATGGAGCATTCCCAGAAGTGTGCCCCTCCACACAGAAAGATGCACTAGCACAGGGTGACCCGAAGCAACCTCCCCCTTTGAAGCGGCATTCCACAAGAGTGACAATCAATGCTCCCTCTAAGTTGTGTGGCAATCAGGAATCGCACAGTGCAGAGAGGCCGAGCAAAGCTAGGAAAAATTAGAGAGCTTGTCGGTGGCAATCAGGTACATGCAGGAGCCAAAGTTTTAAAAAGGTCCCCTACCTGATCTCGTACCCCTCAATTAGCTGACGATGCTTCTCCTCCCGTTGCTGTAGTTCCGATTTGAACTCGGCTAACTGCTTGCCCATCTCGTGCTCATGCTGTGCGGTCAGTTCCATGATCTGCTTCCTGAACAGTGACACAAAAAAAAAATCAAACCACAAGTTTAGGTACAGACATCATCTGCAGCAGGTGAAAGGGTTTGGCCACAAAGTTTAAGTTAGCACTCTCTGGCGAAGTTCTTGGATAGCTCATTGTCCTGTGAGTAGGGAAGTTGAAGGTTCACTTCTGCAGTCCAAACAAAATTAGAGGATCTCAGCTGTGCCTTGGTCAGAAAGAATTTGTATTTATATTGCAGTGTTCACAACATCAGGGTGTCCCTTCACAAACAATAGGAGTACTTTTGAAGTGCAGTCACTGCTGTAATGTGGGAAAGGCAGCAGCCAATTTAAGCACATTAAGCTCCCACATATGATAATGACCTGATAATCTATTTTTTCAGCACTGTTGTTTGAGGGATAAATATTGCCAAGGACATTGGGGAGGATTCACCACCCCTCCCAGCCCCCAAACCTGCTTGCCGTCGAATAATGGCCATGGGTTCTTCTACATCCGCCCGAGGGTGCAGAAAGGGCCTCTATTTAAAGTCTCACCAAAAAGATGGCACCACTGACACTGCAGCATTCCCTCAGGACCATGCAATCAAGTCTCTGGAACTTGAATCAAAGGGCAGGAGGTGCTGCTCAAGACTGAAACCCAGGTCCCAGAGATAGAAGGAGTGTGTGTAACCCCCTGCGTCATACATTTCCTCCCTCTGTTTGGTTAATATTTTTTAGAAGTGAGGCACAGAAATAAAGCATACATAAAGACAGAGAACAAGTGAACAGTCTGCATGCTAGATATAACATTACTGTATAGAAGGGCCTCAGTTTAAAGGCTGATACAGATGAGGAAAGCCATCTGGTCCACAATCGCACATTTAGAAAGAGTCTACAATTCCACATAATCCACTGTCTCTTCGGGCTATTCCCGAATGTTTGTCTCTACCTCCCTATCTTTCCAAATGCTAATCCTTGTGTGCGAATCCTTTAGCTACTAGTCCAGAGCTTGGCCAGGTATCACAGGCAAGCAAGGTGGATAAAGAGGAACCAGTAGATGTAGGGCCTTTGGATTTCCAAAAGGCATTCAATAAGGTGCCATGTAAAAGGTTGCTACACAAAATAAGAGCTCATGGTGTTAAGGGTAATATATGTTAGCATGGATAGAGGACTGGCTATCTAACAGGAAACAGAGTCAGAATAGATGGGTCATTTTCAGATTAGCAAACTGTAACTAGCAAGTGTCACAGGAATCAATGCTGGAGCCCTCAACTACTTGCAATCCGTATGAATGACTTGGATGAAGGGACCAGGTACATTGCAGCCAAACTGGCTGGCAAGATAGCGATCATTGAATATATTCAAGGTTGAGTTAGAGATATTTTTGATCTACAAGGGAGTCAAGGGTTAAGGGGGGTTTGGGGGGTTGTTGGGGGGGAAAGAGTCAGGAAAGTGATGTTAAGGCTACAATCAGATCAGCCATGATCTTATTGAATGGCGTACCAGGCTCGAGGGATAAAGCGGCCTACTCCTGCTCCTATTATGGTAGTGTTTAGGATCTGCTTTCCCCATCTGGTTTATGAACTTACATGTCCCTACACAGGGATGTCAAAGCTAGTCTTCAGACATGAAGCATAAACTAAAGATTGGACATCCCAGCTGTAAAGGGCCCCCTCCAGTCGCCCCCTTCTCTTGTCCAATGGTTCTGAAACACTTTTGGTTGAAGGGTTGCTTTTCAAATGGATTCATAATCACAGGCCCCCCACCAGTCTCCCAACCCGATCACCCATCTAAATGAGAAAACTATATAATACTCATAACATGAAAGGTAGAGTTACATTACTCAGATAGATTGGAGATATTGGGACTGTTCTCCTTGGAGATGAGAAGGTTGAGAGGAGATTTGATTGAGGGGTTCAAAATCATGAGGGGTCTGGACAGAGTAGATAGGGACAAACTATTCCTGCGTTTTAAACGATCAAAAATCAGAGGGCACAGATTGAAAGTAATCAAGCAGAAGAAACAAAAGGGACACGAGGAAACATTTTTCACGCAGCGGTGTTTAAGGTCTGGAATGTACTGCCTGAGAGTGTGTGTGGTGGAGGCAGGTTCAATCAAGACATTCAAAAGGTAATTAAAGGGAGAATGCATAGGGCTATGGGGAGAAGGTGGGGGAATGTAGACCCAATGCAGACATGGTGGGCCGAGCGGCCTCCTTCTGGGCTGTAACCATTCTGTGACGCTGCCAGATATAAGTGGGTATGCCTGCTTCTCACTGCAGAGTCTATCTTTGGCAGCAGCAATGAGGGAACACTAGAGAAGAAAGGGGAGAGCAGGACTAGAGGGAGGTGGTGGTAGTGGGGGGGTGGGGCAGAGTGAGAGGGAGATGTGAGCAAGTATGCCTCCAGCCATTCCTGAAAGGCCTCTCCTGGCCCCCAGGGGTTCACAGACCCCTGTTTGAGAATGACTGCTCTCATCTTTCTTGAGCTTGGAGCTTGTCTTTGTCAAAATTGGGAAAATGAATACCACAATCACTAGTGAAAGGCAGGTAGGGTGCGGGCTGGTGATACAGCAGAGCTCCATAAGGTGGCACCATGAATGCAGCTGGCATGAAGTGGGGGTCTGTTTACCTGTGCTGCTCTCGAATGGCGGCTGTCTGTCGGGTGCTGTCTTCGTGGACGGTTGCTAGTCGCTCAGTCACCTGTTGCTCCAAGGCCATCTTAAACTCCGTCTCACTCTTGACTCGCTGCGATTCAAAGCGTGCCTGCAGCAAGGATATATTCAGCTTAAATAGTCATCTTGGAATAAGCAGCTTTACACCAAGTGCTCTCTCCCCATGTCTCCCCCCCGCCC
The DNA here is from genome assembly GCF_017639515.1 of Carcharodon carcharias. NCBI lineage: Eukaryota > Metazoa > Chordata > Chondrichthyes > Lamniformes > Lamnidae > Carcharodon > Carcharodon carcharias. Next base: position 8,887,735 of record NC_054499.1, on the reverse strand, counting down.
ATTTTCCTGAAAACACAGACTTGACTGAGGTACCAATCACCAAGTACTGGTCGCCTCCCGGTACACAGTAGGCTGAGGCCATAAGTGTTGATGAGCTGGTTGACCATGGGGTGCTTACTGCCCAAAGCTGAGCCTGAATTTGTTGAGCATTTACACGCACACACATCGAGATTGGGGTCCTGCCCGATCCCGCCACGCGCGGGGGAGACGGTGGTGTAGTGGTAATGTTAGTAATCCAGAGGTCCAGGCTAACGTGTTACGTTTTGATACTGGTACTGCCGATAACTTTTTAAAGATTAATCAATTCTCATACTCACAGGAGGTGGTTGAACATTGTGCTTTAGTTTATCTCACTTCAGCAACTGAACTAACAGGACGGGGTCTGCAGTCCCATCATGCACTGACTTGCAAAGTGCAGCAAGCTAAACAAGACGTACAGTACATAACATAATGCTCTGGGGACATGGGTTAGAATCCCACCACAGCAGCTGGTGGAATTCAAGTTCATTTAATAAATCTGGAATTGAAAGCTAGTCTGAAATTGCCATTGATTGTTTTATAAACACATCTGGTTCACTAATGTCCTTTAGGGAAGGAAATCAGCCATCCTTACCCAGTCTAGCCTACATGTGACTCTAGACCCAAAGCAACTCTTAACTGCCCTCTGATATGACCTAAAAAGCCACACAGTTCCAGGACATTTAGGGATGGGCAACAAATGCTGGGCTTGCCAGAGACACCCACATCCCATGAAAGAATAAAGAAAAAACGCACCCCCTGGCAATCAGAGAATCTGTTGCACCTCAAATACTTTCTGGTCCAGGGTCAGCTAACTCAGTACAGTTGCCTGCTTGTTACTTCAAGTGAGGGTGGGATACAAAGACCAAGAAACAGAGGGAGACGGGAAAGTGTTTCATTTTTGAAAAAAATCTCTTTATATATCGCTCCACTTGCAGAGCATGGGAACAGGACTGACTGGATTACTCTAGAGTGCAGGCATGGATTCAAAGGGCTGAATGGCCTCCTTCTGTGCCATAATATTTTATCCCCTCGCCAGTTTTCTCTCTCCTGCTCACAATCATTAGTCAAAAAGCAGAAGCCCTGGCTGACTTTTTTCCCCTCACTGCTGCACTGCACCCACTGGGCAGATCGAGCAGCTCAGCACAGCGATGGTTTACCTGGGATGAGAGGGTTGTCCGGTGATGAGAGGCTGAGCAAATTGTGCCTGCACTCTCTTAAATTTAGAAGAATGAGAGGCCAAGTCTTTGAACACCTACAAGATTCTGAAGGGGTTGACAGGATAGACACTGAGTGGGGACTTGGGAATCTAGAGCACAGTCTCAGGATGAGCAGCTGACCATTCAGGGCTGAGGTAAGGAGAACTTTCATCACTCAGAGGGTTGTGAGTCTTTGGAATTCTCTACCCCAGGGGGCTGTGGATGCTCCATTGTTGAGTATATTTAAGGCTGAGACAGAGTTTGGTCTTTCAGGTGAATCAAGGGATATGGGAGGGGAGGGGAGGGAGGCAGGAAGGTGGGGTTGAAGCCAAAGATTAGCCACGGTCAGTGGAGCAGGCTCGAGAGTGAATCTGTGGAATTCACTACGTCAGGGTGCAGCAGATGCCAGGATGCTGAATAAATTTAGGGAGGAGCTAGACAGAGTTTTAATTAGTAACGGGTTGAAAGGCTATGGGGAGAGGGCGGGAAATTGGAGTTGAGGCCGAAACGAGATCAGCTGTGATCGTACTGAATGGTGGGGCAGGCTCGAGGGGCTGAATTGCCTCCTCCTGCTCCTCGTTCTTATGAGGGGCTGAATGATTTAATCCTGCTCCTATTTATGTTCCTGACTTGTTTCTGCACAGGACGGTGCCTCGATCAACAGAGACATCAGAAAAGATGCACACGCTTCACCTTGACCAGGCTGAGTTCCATCTGCAGGCTTTCCTTGTCACGTTTGGCCGTGTCCAACTCGATTTCCAGCTGCTGCAGCTCCGTTTGGATGGAGGCGAGGACCCGCTGCGTGTCCTGCGCCCGCTGTGTTTCACGCTGAGCAGTTGCCTGTGCAACAAAAGCAGAATTCAAACTCAGTGGGAATCTGAAACGCAATGGGGGAGGGGAAGGGAGCAGGGAATTAAAGTAGTTGGCAGAGAACCAGAGTGGGGGTGAGGGGGGAGGAGATGAGGAGAATTTTGTTTTAAAACGCAGCGAGTCGTTTTGGTCTGGAATGTGTTGCCTGAAAGGGCGACGGAAGCTGTTTCAAAAGGGGAACTGGATAAATGCTGGACGGGGACAAAAATTACAGGGTTACAGGGAAAGGGCAGGGGGAAAGTGGGATTAACTGGATAGTTCTTACAAAGAGCTGGCACCGGCACGATGGGCTCCCTTCGTTAATTTAAAGACTGGCTCTTTTTAAATACACATTTGGTACGAATTTTCTCTTGCACTTTGAGGCTTCACATGGAACCAGAAGCATTGGGTTTTCCAGTGGCTGGCTGGTCAGTAACCCCGTCTAGCAGCAACTTCACCTTCTCTCTTTCCAGCTGCTTCTGGAGTTCTTCCTCCCGCTGCGCGTTCCCCTGCTCCAGCTGCTTCTCACGTTGGCTGTACGCCTCACGCGCCTCTCCCAGCTTGGTGCGCAGAGCCTCGGCCTGTTTCCGCTCGTGCTGCCTGCCACTCTCTGCAACGTCACACTCGCCCTGCAGCCTCAGGCAGCGCTGCTGCTCCACTTCCAGAACCTTCTGCAGCTTCCGGTTCTCCTCCTCCTACAAGATTGAGAAGGAAACAGGCCGGGTGGGGTGAGGACTAGAAAGATCAAGTAACTGCTTCATTCCTGTTCATATTTTACTATAAGTCATTGCGACAAACCCCATTTCAGCTAAAGACCCATCTGAACTTAGTAAATACATTGAAACGTATATAATTTTTAAAAGGATTTTACAGGGTTGGTGCCGAGATGCTCTTTCCCCCCTGGCTGGAGAGTCCACATCATGGCGTCTCAGTCTCAGGATAAGGAGTCGGCCATTTCAGACTGAGGTGAGAAGTTTGTTCGCTCGGAGGGTTGTGAATCTTTGGAATTCTTGACCCCAGAGGGCTGTGGATGCTCAATCATTGAGCATTTTCAAGACTGAGATTGACAAATTTTGGGGCATCAAGAGGGAATCGAGGAATATGGGGATTGGGTGAGAACATGGAGTTGAGGTAGATGATCAGCCATGATGGTATTGAATGGTGGAGCAGGCTTGAGGGTCCTGCTCCTATTTCTTACATTCTTATGTTAGGTTCTTACACCACCATTCAAACCAGGCAGGGCCTGGGTCAGTTCCAATCCCTGGGCCGTGTCCCATTAACTATTCGCAGTGACGGATGCACTATATTTGATCTCAACGTCCCCAGTACTAGGAAAGAGAACGTTGGACAGGGCTCCTGATACAATACTTGTTGGTCATGGCTTGGTGGGCAGCTTGCTCGCTTCTGAGTCAGAAGGTCGTGGGTTCAATTCCCACTCCAGAAACACGTGCATATAATCCAGGCCGACATTCCTTGAGCAGACGGGGCCTCGGTTTGACATCTCATCCGAAAGATGGCGCCTTCAACACCACAGCATTCCCTCAGTACAAAGGCGGACGCTTCATCCTACACTATGTGTGCCTGTCTCTGGAGTGAGCCTTGAGCCCACAAGCTTTTGACTCAGGAGGCAAGAGAGAGCTGCCCACGGAGGCACGGCAGAAATCTAAATTGTAATTTATTTATAAGTGTGTCGCTCTTTAAACCTGGAGTCAGTCGGGGACTTCATTTCCCTTACCAATATGCCCCTCGCCTCCACCAGCAGATCTTTCTCTTTCTGCTCTTTCGCCAGAGCTTGGTTTACTTGTGTTAAATGATGCTCCAAACTGAACAGCGCCTGGGAAGAAACGAGAAATACTGCATCACTTTTACTGTCATCTTCTGAAGGGATAGGTGCCTTTTTGCCTTCTCTCTGGAAGACAGTGATTCCTTCTGAGTGAATGACTCAATGGGGTCCCCATCAAGAATTTACCTATATATCACTGGGGAGCTGTTCAAATGCAGCGTTATGACCAAAACCCAGCTGATACCCTGAACAAGAGAGTAGTTCAGATGAATAGCGTAGATGCATTTATGGAGAAAGAAATAGAAGGATATTCTGATGGGGCAAGATGTGGCAGGGTGGGAAGAGGCTCGTGTGGAGCATAAACACCAACATGGACCAGGTGGGCCGAATGGCCTGTTTCTATGCTGAATGTTATGTGTAATCTGCAGGTTACTGGAACATGTCTTTTCAAATGCCTGCCCACCATCCACCAACCCAATCTGCGCATGTAAAGGAGAGGGGAGAGAACTGGGTAAACAATGAATCTTACAGAGCAAATCCCCAACCATCAGCATTCAGGCTTCAGGGAATGGTACAGCACAGAAAGAAGCCATTGGGCCCATTGTTCCTGTGGCTGTCCAATCAGCTCTTTCCCTGATAGCCCTGCAAATTTTCCCCATCAAACTTCTAATTCCACCTTTTCAAGATTACTATTAAATCTGCTTCTACTGCCCTTTCAGGCAGCGCATCCCTAATCACAACAATTTGTTTTGCCCTCACAATTGGCCCAAGTACCAAACTGGGAAATTCCATCTCGAGCATCCATTGACAAATATTAGCAGCATAGCAATATAACCTCGACACAAGTGAAGGGGTTATTTTTAAATGATTATTTCCCATAGGCTGTGTGGAGGCTATCTTCAGTAAAATAGGGGCTGCATTAACACTATGGAAACATAAGGCAGCAAGAGCCCTTCCTTGAAAACTGCATCTCCTCTTTGGACACTGTGCATTAATCTGTAACACTGGGGCTGAGGGGCATTATGATATCACTGGGACATCCCTGCTTCCAAATTCATCATGAAGCCCAGGCCAGAGTTTCTTCCAAAACTCAACAATGATTGCCATGAGGAGAGAGTCTTGACAACTGTTTCTTGGTGTCATGAAAATATAATAATTTTCATAATATTATTGTAAACTATTGTAAAGGTAGGTTAATAGTGGGTTTGGATTAGTGTGTGTGTGTGCGCGCGCACATTTTAATTGAATTGGAGACGGCTGGTCTGGGTGCTTTGAATTATCAAAAGGAAGCTAGGTTTGAATTGCTAAATACGTAAACATGGCTGAAGTTTAAGAATGTGAGGTGTGAAGGGTATTTGCATTTTTAGATAAACCAGAGTTGTGAATTTTAAAGAGATGGTAAAGTGCTAGATTTGTATTATGGAAAAAGTAAAGTTGCAAAGACCTATTGGAACAATGGGATTTATATTAAAAAGGGAGAAACATGTATAATGAAGATGAGATTATGTGTAAGGAAAGAAGGCATTGTAAGGTCTAGGAAGCGTGAAAAGCCTCCAGCCTCTATGCACCAAGCTACTGTCTCCAGGAACCGAAGCTAAGGGAATTCATTTTAAATATCACTGTCCAGGGTATTGTGTGCTTTGCCTGGGTCTGTTGAAATCTATGTTGTTTCACTGTTGCCTTAACGGAGGTGTAACTGGGAGCTATATTAATGAGGGAATTTAGGAGTTATTAAAGTAGTAATTTGTAGATCTATTTATGTGCTTAAAATCATTTATTTTATTAATAAATGTTTAGTTTTGTAAAGAAAAAACCTCGATGGACTTATTACCACTGAATTCAAGGCACGCATCTCAAAATAAAAATACAAATTGCAAAACAGTTGTGGCAGCTGTTTCAAGTTTCCCACTGGGATTTGAGCAGCTCAGCATTTACCATCTGCTGTGTCATAACATTCAGTGACACCTTTAACATGGAAATCGCCCCATCGCACATCAGAGATGGGGAATACAGCCAGGCAGAAGTGGGAGAATTAAGTTCTGGAATTCCCTCCCTAAACCTTTCTCTCCCTCTTCCTCCTTTAAGAAGCTCCTCAAAACCTACCTATTTGCCTCATAGAGCTTAGTGTCAAATTTTGTTTGATAACACTCTTGCAAAGTGCCCTGGGAGGTTTCACTAAGTTCAAGGCACTGTATAAATGCAAATTGTTGTTGAGAATAAGAAGAGGGCACAGCAGAAACAATGCGCTTGGAGGAGGCTTTTGAAATTGTGGAAGAGATTCGGTACGGAGTACCAGTGAATAGGCCCCAAGAATGAAGACAGTTTGAGCATCATTTGTGGGGTGAGGAGGGACTGGCAAATGGGGCAGGAGGCGGTGGTGGGAGGATGACAGTCTTGGAGGTAGCAAAAGGCAAGGATAGAAGGCAGAGGTCTCAAAAAGTCCCGGGTCAGCCAAGGGTTGTAGCCCCTCAGCAAGTATTTCCATGACGAAGTGACCCCCACTTTGAAGGCCCTACCTGCTGCTGCTTGCCATGCCCCTTCTCTGCAGCCTCGCGCTCCTCCTGCAGTTGCCTCATGGCTTCCGATTTCTCTGCATCATGTTTCTTCCAACCGTCCACTACCTTCACCAGAGTCTGTCCGCGGAGGGGAAAGAAAGGCAAATATTTGCACACTAAAAAAAAAACAACGAGAGCACAACTTCATTTTTCTATCAACAGAGAGACCAATGGTTTTGGAGAACCCACATTTTTTTTTTCCCCACAGCAAAATCTGAACCATCTTCTTTTGGTCCTTCTAAGCTCCAAATACTTTGTCCATCGCCGCCACTGTGTGAAATTAAGACTCATCCCCTCCATCTCCTACTCTGACAGACTCCTGCTGGCAGCTCAAAGTAGTGAATCCCTCTGCTACTTAGCATCAGCCATGGCTCAGTGGGCAGTGAACCTGTGTCTCTAGAATCAGAAGGGTGTGGGTTCAAGTCCTACTCCAGACACTTGAGCACAAAAATCTTAGTTGACTCTCAGTGCAGGACTGAGGAAGTGCTGCATTGTCGGAGGTGTTGTCTTTTGGATGAGACATTAAAACTGAGGCCCCGTCCGCCCTCTCAAGTAGGCATGAAGGATCAAACAGCACTATTTTTTTTTGGGGGGGGTGGGGGGTTAATCCTCTGTGTCCTGGCCAATACTTATCCCTCAATCAGCATCACTAGATACAGATGAATTGGTCCCTGCTGTGTGTGGGAGCTTGCAGTGCAGATATTGGAGGCCACTTTATCCTACAAAACAACAGTAACAGCACTTCCAAAGCATTTTGTTGGCTGTAAAGCATTGTAAGATGTCCCAAGGTCATAAAGGGTGCTATAGAAAAGTAAATCTTTCTATCTTTAGGATCTTTTCCTCCTACTTTTAAAACCTGTGTTTGGTATGCTTACTCAGCTCAGCTTACCCTCCTACTCCAGTTAGTAAACAGCACAGAGTGGTTGGGCAGGTATAATTTGATGTAATTCCATGAAACATTGCTGATGCCCTGCATTGTAGGATGTTCATGCCAAAGATTCAGCAGGCTGATTTCTGGGATGAGAGGGTTGTCTTATGGGGACAGATTGAGTAGAATGGGCACATATTCTCTGGAATTAGGAAGAACGAAAAGTTCTCGCATTGAAATGTATAAAATTTACAGAGTGTTTGATAGAGTAGATGCTGAGGGGCCATTTCCCCCCTGGCTGGAGAGTCTAGAACACGGATTCACGGTCTCAGAATAGGAAGGTCGACCATTTCGATCCGGGATGAGGAGAAATTTCTTACTCGGGGTTGTGAATCTTTGGAATTCTTTACTGCAGAGGGCTATGGATACTCAGTCATTAAGCATATTTGAGTGAGACTAATAGGTCTTTGGACACTAAGGGAATAAAAGGAATATGGGGGAGACGCCAGAAAAGGGGAGTCCAAATAGAAGGTGGACCATGATCTTCTGGAATGGTGTAACAGACTCAAGAGGCGAGATGGGCTAATTCTGCTCCTACTACTTATGGTGAAACAGGCTTGAGGGATTGAGTAACTTACTCCATTCTTAGTCACAGAATCGTTACAGCCAGGAGGCCATTCAGCCCATTGCATCTGCGCCAGCTCTCCAAATGAGCAATGCACCCAGTGCCATTCCCCTAGCTTTTGCCCATAAACCTGCACATTCTTCCTTTTCAGATAAGAATCCAATTCCCTCTTGAAAGTCTCAATTGAACCTGCCTCCTCCACACTCTCAGGCAGCGCATTCCAGATCCTAGCCACTCGCTGCGTGAAAAAGTTTCTCCTCGTATCTACGTGGCTTCCTTTGCTAATTACTTTAAATCTCTGCCCTCTGGTTCTTAATCTTTCCAACAATATCTACTCTTCGCGACCTCTCATGATTTTGAACACCCCAATCAAATCTCCTCCCAATCTTCTCTTCTCAGAGGAAAGTAGTCTCCACATCTTCAACCTATCAACATAACTGAAGTCCCTCATCCCCATTCTGATGAATATTTTCCGCACCCTCTCTAATGCTTTCACATCTAGTCCTTCATCAGAAGATGGCCTCTTGAGGCCACTGGCACTGCCCATTTCAACTCTCCCCAGTGGTTAGAGGGAGCGCTGCAGAATTTTGAACCATTCACCCTCGTACCTTATCCAGCTGTTCAATCATGATGTCTTTCTTCCGATCAGCTGACACTGCCACAGCCAACTGCTGCTGGAGCTCCAAGATCTTGTTCTGCAGGCTCTGAATCTGTTTCTCACAATGCTGAGATTGAACGGCCAAGAGAAGAGAAAGAACCAATCAGAACTCTGCCTCTAAACAGGTAATCCCCACTGGAAATTCAGAGAGGACCCACAAGATTTAATTCTGAGCATCGGAATGGCAGAGTCAAGAGGACAGGCTGGTCAAACCAGACTTAACAGCTATAAAAATAAGGACTTTACAACAGCAAGAAAGATTTAAAAAGAAATCAGCACTCATATAATGCCTTTCACTTAATTAACAGGTGGATTCATGTCTCTAGCTTTTCAAACCTGGCAGGAGGATAAGGTTAGGTGGTGTAGTGGGTAGAGTCCCTGCCTCTGAGCCAGAAGCTCTGGGTTCAAATCCCACGCCAGCACTTGATGGCCAAGGAAGGTGTGTTCAGAATGTGGTCAAGCAGGTTGATTATCAACCTGCAAATCCTTCCAACATGCCAATGGCTGGCGGTAAGAGCGGAAGGGACTTCTGGTCAGCCCTGCTTGATGCAGAGAGGCACTGCTCAAGCTATAGCCTCTGGCCTCAGTCTAGCGACCCCGTTCCTGGAAAAGCAAGCTTTAGAAAATAGATGCAACCACATGCTTCGTCTGCCTCATGCATCTCTAGATGCAAGAACTTGTTTAAGTCTAAGAAGGATAAGAGAGGAGTTAGCCAACAAAACGTTAGCAAGGGTATCAGGATAACTCAGTTACAGTGTTGTCACAGGATCAGTTACATGCATATTTTTACAGAGGATGTCAGCCTTTAGTGAGGAAACACAAGATGGACGTGACCCAAATTGACTCTCCTCTTCAGTAATTCTTGTGAGGTATTCAGATCCTTTCTAGAGTCTGAACTAAAAAGCTACCACTTCAGCGAGACAGAATGTAAGTTATTTACTTGCAAGTGCTCTTTTCTTAATGCCTACTAATGAACCTCCCATGAGGTTAGAGAGCAAGTCAGTGTTGCGACTATTTTATGAAGACAGGAACACTACACAATGTATTATAATTATATTGAAGTGTGCCTCGACGCCTCTTTAATAATTAATTTGACATTTATACAGGGCTGTGAGCACAGTAATATATTCCATGCACTACAAAAATCTGATACTGACCCACATAACAAGATCTTGGTGACCAAAGCTTAGTCAAAGTTTAAAGGGACGCCTTAGAGGAGGAGGGAGAAGCGGAGGGGTTTAGGGAGAGAATACCGGAGCTTAGGGCCCAGGCAGCTGAATGATGGTCGCCAATGGTGGAGCGATTAAAATTAGGGATGCTCAAGGGGCCAGAATTGGAGGGACACAGATCTAGGTTTCTGAATGTTTTTTTTTTCAAAAAAGACTCCCATGATGATTTAGTAAGAGCATTCAGGAATAAGTTTCTTCAATACACTTGATATAAAATATTCTCTGTCGAGAGATAAAGTATTTCCAAGGAATTAATGAAATGCTTCTTATTAAACTTATAGGAATTAAATCATAAATCCTCCTTAAGCATTGTGAGACAGCAAGGACAACCAGCAACTCGCTGTCAGATATCCGTGATTCTACACATAAACCACCCGAACCTCTTGATTAGATTCCAGCCTATAACTCACTCCTGGAGTGTCTGTTAATTATAAACGACAGTTCAGCAACAAGTCAGGCATCATGCTGATTGACAAAGCAGCCAGAATCAAACAAAACTTATTTGATAAAAGCAAAATACTGCGGATGCTGGAAATCGGAAATAAAAACAGAAAGTGCCAGAAAAACTCAGCAGGTCTGACAACTTCTGTGGAGAGAGAATAACAGGAAGGGTCATACAGACTCGAAAGTTAACTCTGTTACTCTTTCCACAGATGCTGTCAGACCTGCTGAGTTTTTGCAGCATTTTCTGTTTTAAAACTTATTTTAAATTAGAGATGACACAGTCTTGTGCAGTCAAGCATTCCCGCACACGCTTTTGAGAGTGAGGTGGGGGCGAAAATGGTGGTCAATCTTAAGATTCAGTTAGTCAAAGATGAAATAATAGCACAAAATTCAGAAGGGAGTTCAAAGTCAGGACTTGCGTGTGTGGGTTAAGCGGCAGGCTGGCTGTGACCCGCGAGCTAAGCCCACACTAAAGCCCCAGGGTCACCGGAGGAGAGGTGACTAAAGACGACCCCCACGAGCTGCTTTCGGACTGACAGCAAGTATCAAGGAGACGGCATCAAGCGTATTCTGCAAAGAGGATTAGAGGGCAGATTGGCTGCCTAAGTACAACCAGCCGGCAGGCTAGGGAGTCAGGGGCTCAAGCCGCTTAGTGCCACGTGAGCTTCTTCCAGGCAGTTTGAGATTATCCAGCAAGGTCATAGAGCACGGAGAGAGCAACATGTGGCATCAACCTTGATCTCACGCTGGCTAGAAATCTGTCACATTCTTGGTGGAGCTTTAATGAGCGATGACAGTAATTGAGGAAAAACAAAGAGCAAAAGTCTTCACAATTTGCTTCAAAGAGAAGTGCAGCAATTTAAAAACTTGTTTTACTCTCCTGGTTTAAATACTCCTGTCGGTCAGTCGCTCGCATAAAGACCGGCTCTTTGCAGCACAATCGTTCAGCGTTCTCAGATGCTTGGCGATTAAATGTGCCACCTGGCACAGTGCCAGCAGCCAGGATTGCTCTCAGTTTGATCCTCAGGTCAGCTGCTGACTTAAGAAACAAACCACAGACCCCAAGCTGTCGTCAAGTGGACTGAGGCCCTCGACGCACGACAAGGTATTTTACTGGCACATTCCTGATTTTAATCGCTCCACCATTGGCCAGCAGCTGCCGGGCCCTAAACCCCGGCATTCCCACCTTAAACCTCTCCTCCTTTAAGAGGCTCCTTAAAACCGACCTTGGCGACCAAGCTTTTGGTCACCTGTCCTAATATCCCACACAGCTCATTTTTGTTTGCTAATGCCCCTGTGAAGTGCCTTGGGACATTTTACTCCTAAAAAAACGATGCCACAGAAATGCACGTGGTTGTTGTTGTTGCTGGGAAGCATGAGAGATCCCAGTGGAAGGGACGGGTTCGGAGGAGGTTTTTGAAAAGGCCGGAGAGGTGGAAGGGTTGCTGCTGAAGGGCGCCATTCCTTACCTTCCTCCTCGTGCGCTCTTTATCGAGGGTGTCCTTCAAGATCTGACACTCGTAGAGGGAGGATTCAGCCGCCAGCCCCTCTCCCATCCCCATCCGCATACGGGAATACCGAGGGAAGAGAGCAGCTTCATTCAATCCCAGGATGGGCACTGGTGGGGACACAGAGATCTCCTGGAAAGGTTTGGCGCTGAAACAATTAAAACAGGTCATAGAACCACAGAATGGTTGCAGCACACAAGGCGGCCATTCAGCCCATCATCTCCATGCCAGCTCTCCACAAGAGCAACTCAGCTAGTCGCACTTCCCTGCCTTTTCCTTGTAGCCCTGGAAACCTCTCCACAGATAATTATCCAACTCCCTTTTGAAAGCCATGATTGAACCTGACCAGGCAAGGACATAGATATCCTCCCCTGAAGGACCAGATGGGGTTTTTACAACAATCCGGTAGTTTCATAGTCACCATTGCCGAGGTTATTTTTTCTATATCCCAGGTTTATTTAATGAGCTGAATTTGAATTCGCAAAGCTACCATAGTGGGAGCTGAACTCCTGCAAATATGAATCCAGGCCTCTGGCTTACTTTTCTGGTAACATAACAATACGCTGCCATACCCGTGGTTGCTTCTGGGCAATATTAGGCATCAAACATGTTCAGTGGCGGCCCTCAGGCCCGGTTCAGGGTGGGAGTTGTGGGGGGTCTGAAAAGGCAGTCTCAGGTGGTGAAGGGGGGGGATGGGTTGCTAAGGGTGACTGCGGAATGAACTGGGGCGTTATAAAGGGAACAGCCCCTTCATAATACTTTTTGCTCTTGTCTTGGACCTACTTATTGCTGGAAGTTTCCCTTGATTGGCAGTTCCTCTCATTCATGCCACCCATCAACCCCTGCCCACCAGGAATGAAGCCAAGACAATTGAACGAATTTTATAATGGACCCTTAGCTTGACGATGCCACACTGCACTCAGTGATAGCACCCTCTTGTTCGACTCAATCAGTTGTGGGTTCAAGACCCCATTCCAGAGACTTGAGCACCTCCACCATGCTGACATTCCCTGTGTCAGCGCTGAAAGGGTGCTGCACTGTCATGCAGTTGGAACATTAACCCAAAGGCCCCCGTCTGCCCTCTCAGGTGGATGTAAAAGATCCCACAGCACCATTCAGAAGAGGAGTGGGAGAGTTCTCCCCCGATGCCCTGGCTGATACATATTCCTCAACCAAGGTTACTAAGAAAACAGATTTTCCCATCATTGTCACGCTTGCTGCTTGTGGGATCTTGCTGTGCGCAAATTGGTTTCCTACATTACAGCAGTGACCGCACTTCCACATCATTGGCTGTAAAGTGCTTTGGGAAAACTTGAAGTGGTGAAAGGTGCTACAGAAATGCAAATGCTCTTGGTTTGCTCTCCCCAGGCTGCCACCTCAGTCCCCCTACACCCGCCTTTCCCAGGCCTTCTGTTCAGCTTGTGATGGACCTGCCAAGGTCCCGGGAGGGAGGGTGGGAGTCACGGACGTAAACAATTGCTGGCTAAAGAGACTCGGAGAGTAATTTGCAGCATTACCTGAGGCACCGATCTCCCCACCACCCTCCCCAAAATAACAGGCACTTATTCACAAAGACCCCTACCTGACCAAGCCGGGCGCTGCTTCAAGACCATTCACCCACCTGAGTAAAGTGCTGGTGCAGTCACTCTCAAACGAATCGTCGTCCCCTTGATCCTCAGCTGCCTTCGGCACCAGTGTTGACGAGGTCGGACTGACGGCAGCATCCCCTGCAAGAAGGGAACGAACCGACGCCCGTGAAACAGGGTGACACCCGGGCGAACTCGCTGACAGACACAATTCAATTTTCAAAGCTAGGGCCACTGGAAGCAAGGGCGAGGGGGCCCTCCCATTGCGCATTTCCACAAGGCTGCTTCTAAAACCCAATGCTTATTCTCGCCATGGGAGGGGTGTCTAGCCTCCACTGAGCAGCTCTCTGACTGGCAATGTCTCCACCCCAAGCCTGACAGCATTGCTGCTCTCTGTAACCCCTGGTGCCTTTTCAGCCACAGAAGTGAAAAAGCAAGGGGGTGCGGGGGGGGGGGGGGGGGGGGGGGGGAGAGCAGGAAAGTACATCCCTGCCATGGTTTCCTGCCATGGCATTGACCCTGTGCCTATTTTCCCATCAAGCATCAGTCCACGAGGCACGGCTGAATACTCACTGTAGGTGAGCTCCTGAGAGAGCTTCAACATGTTCTGTAGGTGGGACCGCACCGACTCCATCTCCGAAACGTGCCTGGATCCAACCTGAGGGGAACAATGGGTAGCATGAGCAAAGGGGGGTTAAATCTCTCCAAGGGCGGTTTAGTGATTACGTTATTGGTTCGAGTAATCGCGAGGCCTGGTCTGTTAACTCAAGTACAAGCCCTGGCGCTATAGATCGAGAACCAGAATCAGATTTAATCGAATATGGGAATAAAAGAGATGGGAATGAGTAAAAAGAACGAGTGTGAATGTGTCGAATCCAACAGGCTAATTCCTTCAGTAAGGGAAGAAAACTTGGAACCCGCTGTGGGCCTATCCCACACCAAGGCGATTCTTAACGGCCCCCAGAAGTGGCCGAGCGAGCCCCACACAGGGGCACACCAACTAGGGATGGGCAATAAATCCCAGCCTTGCTAGCAATGCCCACAGCCTGAGAAGGGATAATTTAAAAAGTATTTCTGGACAGCAGAGGAAGCTGGATGTGCACTGCTTAGAATTGCGATTATTCACTCCTGCAAGTGCAGTGACAAAGCCCAGACACACACAGTGCACACATTCAAAACCAGCAGGACCCCAATGACCGGCGGCAGCATTTTCACTCCAGCTGGGTGGGGTCTTTCTGTGCAAGGTCACACGCATTGCTGATGATTCATTACATCGAGCGGATCACAGGATGCCCTACTGAGTCAAATCACTCATCCCGCCCAGAGTGAGCTGCTTAAACTTTGGACCTTCCCAACTGAAAATAACCTCTTTGGATTTAGGTGCCTAGAAACTAAGATCACAGAAACAGGCTGTTCGGCCCAACTGGTCCATGCTGGTTTATACTATACTTGAGCCACTTCCTACCCTGCTTCATCACACCCAAGTGACACATCCTTCTATTCCCTTCTCCCTCATGTGGTTTAAATGCTTCTATAGGTATTCGTCTCAACGGCTGCCTGTGGTGGTTAAGAGGCTGCATCCCCACAGGAGAAAAAGTGCAGTCCATAGCGGGCAATGGTGTTTGCTTGGGCTGGGCACTCAGAAGGATGGTGCTGGGTTTCTGGGTGGCATTGGGTGATGAGGAAAGATTGACGGTGAAGGGCCGGACAGAAGCAGAATTACCTTTGCCCCATTGCTGCCTTCCCCCTTTTTTGGCAGTCTCTGAGTCATCTCCGCAGCAGGTTCTTCCAGCTCAGGGGGTGCCAGCTGTCCAGGTACCTCCTTGGCAAATTGGACGGATTTTGGGTGGCGGGAAGTGGCGGTATTAGAGGGGCCCTCAGAAGCCACATCTCGCAGGAGGCCTGGTCGGGCAGGGCTCCTGGTGTTGGCAGCCAGCTTGGGCATGGGCTCAGGGGGTTGGGTGCGGGAGTGAGGCCCAGGGAGGGCAGGATTGCGCCTGTCACCATGGCCCAAAGCCTCTTTGCGCTCGGTGGTGACCCGTTTGGAGGAGGAGCGAGGGGACCCCGGGGGCTGCGTGCTGGGGGCCGCCCGCTGTTCCATCTGCAGCGACGCATACAGCCTGGTCGTGGCCTCGGACGAGGAGGTGAGGGTGGCACAGGGGCTGCTGGGCAGAGAGCGGGCCACAGCGGTCGAGGCCGAGCGATCAAAGCAGGGCAGGTTGGCGGCTATGGCCCAGGCAGCACGCGGGCTGGCAGGGGCAGAGTTGGGCGCGGACGGGGGCAGGGGCTCGACATCACTCATCAAATCCTCGGATCGAATCGGAGAATCCATCGCCCGGTAACGTCTGGTCGAAGCCAAGTGGGAATCCCTCTGCATCACACAAGGGCCTCACGCTCCCGATCTGTCAGCAAGAAACAGGTTTGAGGATGTTACTACAGGAGATTATTAATGAGCTTCACGCTGATTAAAAAATTAACTGCCATGTGGCGAGACAAACTCCAGACTCCAAGTGCCCCCTCTCCTTTACTCCCTCCCAATCTCCACTGTCCCCACCCTTTACACCTCTCCCTTAGTCCTCCATCCCTCCCCATCTCCACCTCCCTCCCCCCTCCCCAACCCTCCCCTCTACATCCCTCATCTTTACCCCCCTCCCCGTTACCCATTCCACCATCCTAAATTTCAGCCCCTCTACCACCCTCTCCAGACCCCCTCTCTCTCCCCCAATCCTCCTCCCCACCTCCTTCTCTCTCTCTCCCCTCCCCTTCCT
Source organism: Carcharodon carcharias (assembly GCF_017639515.1). Taxonomy (NCBI): domain Eukaryota; kingdom Metazoa; phylum Chordata; class Chondrichthyes; order Lamniformes; family Lamnidae; genus Carcharodon; species Carcharodon carcharias. The sequence continues at coordinate 8,871,645 of NC_054499.1, read as the reverse complement.
CCTCTCCCCTCACTCCCTCTACCTCCCCCTCCCCTCACTCCCTCTACCTCCCCCTCCCCTCACTCCCTCTACCTCCCCTCCCCTCACTCCCTCTACCTCCCCTCCCCTCCCCACCCTCCTTCTATCTCCCCTTCCTTCCGTCCCTCTACCTCCCCTTTCCTTCCTCCACCTCCCCTACCTCCCGCCCCCTCCTTCCCCTTCACCCACCCATCCACCCTCCCTCCCCTCTTCCCCTACCCCTCTCTCTCCCCTCCCCCCTCCCCTCTCTCTCCCCTCCCCTCCTACCTCCTCTCCCTTCCCTCCCCTCACTCCCTCTACCTCCCCCTCCCCTCACTCCCTCTACCTCCCCTCCCCTCACTCCCTCTACCTCCCCTCCCCTCACTCCCTCTACCTCCCCTCCCCTCACTCCCTCTACCTCCCCTCCCCTCACTCCCTCTACCTCCCCTCCCCTCACTCCCTCTACCTCCCCTCCCCTCACTCCCTCTACCTCCCCTCCCCTCACTCCCTCTACCTCCCCTCCCCTCACTCCCTCTACCTCCCCCTATCTACCCTTCCTTCCGTCCCTCTACCTCCCCTTTCCTTCCTCCGCCTCCCCTACCACCCGCCCCATCCTTCCTCTTCACCCACCCATCCCCCTCCCTCCCCCCTACCTCCCCCCTCCCCTACCTCCCCCCTTCCCCTCTCTCCCCTCAACTCTCCTCCCTCTACCACCCCCTTCCCCTCCCTCTACCTCACCTCCCCTCCCTCCCTCTACCTCACCTCCCCTCCCTCCCCCCTCACCCTCCCTCCACCCCCATCCCCCTCCATCCCCCTCCTCTCTACCCCCTCCCTCTACCCTCCATCTACCCCCCTCCACCCCCTCCCCCTACCCTCCCCCCACCCCCCTCCCTTCCCTCCCTCTACCCCCCTCCCTTCCTCTACCCCCCTCCCTTCCCTCCCTCTACCCCCTCCCTTCCCTCCCTCTACCCCCTCCCTTCCCTCCCTCTACCCCCTCCCTTCCCTCCCTCTACCCCCTCCCTTCCCTCCCTTCCCTCCCTCTACACCCCTCCCTTCCCTCCCTCTACCCCCACCCTTCCCTCTACGTCCCCTCCCCTCCCTCCCTCCCTCTACCTCACCTCACCTCCCCTCCCTCCACCTTCCCCGGGTTACGGTCTCACCCTCTCTCACTCTCTGAGCCCCGGAGACACTGAGAGTGACGCTGGGGATTGTTTGTCTCTCCCCCTGGCCCCTTCCCGCGTTCGCAGCCGCCATAGCAACCGCTGTCTTCTCGAGTCATCACCTCCGCGCCCCAACCCGGGGAAGGACCCCAACGGTCACACTGCGACTGCCCCGCACTCCGCCGGAACCCGAACCCGCACCTCAACGACTCCCGGGACCATTAAAAAAAAACCACAAAAAATACCCAAAGCCTCAATCACACAGAGAAAAAAAAAATAGCGGTGCCCATGGGGCCAAGCAGCGCGTGGTTTAAAGATATAACATTGGAGCGTTTAAGGAGCAGCGGAATCGATCTGGACCCGGCGATTCAGTTAGTTGGATCCCGCTTTCCCTGAAGGAAGACGCTAGAAATATTTATTTGGCTTTAATTGGGGTAATCTATGCATAAATCTAAGGGAGATGTGCGACGGTTGGTAAGGAAGGCCCCTCTATTCTGGGGTTGCCCTGCGCACTGCCTGAATCCCCGAGGTTGGGTAGGGAGGAGAAGCCTCAAGGTAAACGGAGGAGGAGAAAGAGCGGTTTTCTTGTCTGGTAGAGGGTGTATGTAACGCTGGGAGGCTCTGGGGCCGGGGGAGGGAGGGGAGAGAGATTGGACAAACCGGAGAAAACCAGCGGGGCCGGAGATCAAAGAAGGAAGCTGCATTTATATATCAACTTCCACATCCCGGCCGCTGCCTGTCGCGAGCAGGGTCCGCTGTTGTGACGTGGCAAAAGCAGCAGCCTCCTCACGGGTGACGAGATCCCCAACCGCGCCCACACCCCTCCCCCCCCCCCCCCCCCAATCAGTGGTGACCGTGGCGTTGGCCGCCACTTTAATATCGGTCAAGGGCGCCTTCTCTTCCAGTGATGGTCACAGGATCTTTTATGCCCACCTGAGAGGGGGCTCCCTCCGTGCTGCTCCTCCGGACGGGGCGGCGCTCCCTCCGTGGAGGGAGGGCGTGGAGGCGCCACCACCCCGCCCGGATGGGGCAGCACGGAGGGAGTGCCACACTTCCCCCGGACAGGGCAGCTTGTGCAGGGGGTGTTGGGGTTTCAAACCTGGCTGAAGTGAATCAGAAGAATCTGATCTCTTCGTTTGAGAGCCTCAATGTTTAAAGGAACTGTATTTTAGCCATCTGCCCATGCAGCTGTATCTATACATCATCCCAACATCTCGGCTTAGGAATTCCGGCCTGGACCCATTTCTGACTCGGAATTAATTTGCACGCAGGTAATTTAATCGCCCTTCAGGAGATGAGATTCGCCCTGATTTGTTTTGTGTTTAGAGAGAAGCAGAGCGAGTCTCATTGGGCAAGACTGCCCAGAAACTTAAATCAGGACAGGCTGACGAGTCGGAAAGATAACCAGATGTACCCAACATCAAGCTTTGATTTTGATTATGAGGCGATATTTTCCAGGGTGCAAGTGGGAGGAGGTGCTGCTTTGAGTCTGCATTACTGGGAGGAGGCCATGTGCGTAATTGGGCATGATGTTCACTGACCACAGATAGTTGGAAAGGAGCACACCTATTATAGAACTTGGCTGCCTCCTGTTATCCCATAAAGTGCCCTAAACCCAGGTTTGCATCTGTCGTCTGACTCTGCACTGTGTTTCCCACCAGATGACCGTCCACAACCTGTACATCTTCGACAGGAACGGAGTCTGCCTCCATTACAGCGAGTGGAACCGCAAGAAACATGCTGGCATCTCGAGGGAGCAAGTGAGTGGCCTCTCACAGATTATCCGCCCATTATCACAATACTGTTTGTGGGATCTTGCTGTGCCCCCCCCCCCAAAAAAAAAACTGGCAGCTGCGTTTCCTACACTGCGCTTCAAAAACTACTTCATTCTAGGCTCCACTATTCCGACACACTCCTGGCTGGCCTCTGTAGATTTGAGGTCATCCAAAACCCTGCTGCCCATGTCTTGACTCGCAGGATGCACCTTTCCCCTATCGCCCCTGTGCTCGCTGACCTACATCGGCTTCCATTCAAGAACACCACCGTGAGTTTAAAGTTCTCATCCTTATTTTCAAATCACTCCCTGGTAGCAACCCCTCCCTATCTCTGTAATCTCCTGCAGCCCCACAACCCTCCCAAGATCTCTGTACTCTTCAACAGGCCTCTTGAGCACCCCCCCGATTTTAACCGCTCCAAGCTTGGCAGCCATGCCTCCAGCTGCCTAGGCCCTAAGCTCTGGAATACCACCCCCCCCCCCCCTCTCTTTCCTCCTCCTCCAAATCTACCTGTGTGACCAAGCTTTATGTCATCTGTCCTAATACCTCCTCATGTGGCTGAGTGTTGTATTTTGTTTTATAAGATTCCTGTGAAGTGCCTTGGGACATTTTATTAAGTTGAAGGTGCTATATAAATTTAATTTGTTGTTTTTTTTGTTGGCTGTAAAGCACTTTGAAATGTCCTGAGGTTGTGAAAGGCGCTTTACAAATGCAAGATCTTTTCCTCTTTGAGTTCTTCCCTGTCCCCTTTACGAGGATTCTGACTCTTGCCTGTTGCTACCCACAGCTGCTTGGCTAGCTTTTATGTTCCTGGGATGTGGGGCAAGGCCACAGTTTTTGCCCCTCTTGGGGTGCGTTGCAAAAGTGGTGGTGGGCCTGTCATCTGGGCTCAGTGCAGTCCTTATACTGGCGGTGTTAGATAGGGGATCTCAGGATATTGGCCTGGAACAGCTTCCCTCCTTTAATGGAATTCAGAATAATGGGAGTAAATAAGGAGAAAATGTTTCCAGTGGCAGGAGGGTCGGTAACCAGAGGAAAACAGATTGAAGAGAATTGACGAGAAAACCGGGGAGGGAGATGAGAATTTTTTTTTACACTGCGAGTTGCAGTGAACTGAAAGCGCTGCCTGAAAGGGCAGTGGAAGCAGATTCAATAGGAACTTTCGAAAGGGAATTGGGTAAATACTTGAAAAGGAAACCCTTTTCCGGGTTTGTGGGGTACGTTGTGGGGGCAGTGGGCCTACATCGAATAGCTCATTCAAAGACCCGGCACAGGAGCGATGGACCGAATGGCCTCTGTCTGTGCTGTGTGATCCCTGCGCGATATTTCGTTTTCCTTCACACAGTCACAGTACCGACAGCATAATGGTGGATGAACTTTTCCAGCAGTGGCACATAAGGTTGGCGCCAGTGTCACTTCTGCCAGGTCTCACCCTGTTAACTGGCACATCCCCACTCAGCTTCTGCATCCCACGCCCCCACACCGCCCCTGTCATTTTGCCTCCTTGTCGGCCCCATCCACACACAGCCCCCCCCCTAACATTCCATTCCTCTCAAACATTATGTTTCCTTCTTTGGGGAGAGTATGAAACTCATGATCACAGGGGAATCCTGAGGCAGAGATCACAAAGGCATTTTAAGGGAGGCTGGAAGGAAACAAGGTGGAGTGAGATGAAGAAAGGCCGGGTAGGAGGTTCATCAGGTGCATAAACACCAGCATGGACCATTTGGGCTGACTGGCCTGTTGCTGTTCTGTACCTTGCAGCATATTATACAATATTTCCAGCAGAGAAACAGTGCGTTCAGCCCAACTGGTTCATGCCGGCCCTTTATGGTGGTCGACAGGTGATGCGAATTCCATGTCAATCCATCCCCAGTGTTAATTTTAATGAATTATGTTTATTGCAACAATCAGAAGCTGAACCATCTTTCTGTCCTTTATCTGTTCCCATTTGATGCCCTGAATCAATTGTTATATTGCTGGAAAAGAGAGACATTTTGCCGAAGCTTTTCATTTTGCACTCATCAGGACAAACACAATACCAAATTTCAAATGACCACAACAATTTATGTGACAGGAGAAAAGCATGCTGATTGATTGTCCGAGGCATTGCCGTGGAGAAAACAACAGGGAACTAACTATAGGTTCCCCAAGCTCCCGGGTAATTCAAAAAAAGGTGCAAGGCTTGAATATATTACTTTGGTTTTCAGGGAACAGGTCCCTGCATATGAATGTATGCTGTTTCTAGCAAGAGTAAATGAGCCACATTATGAGCTTGACTGATTATCTTAAATTGCTTGTTAATGTAGCTATTAGCGCACTCAGGGTTGTTCAGCAAGTGCTGCACAAACACGGAATTATATCTAACAGTTTGGGCTTGATCTGCCTGTTGCGAACAACTGCAGGAACATGCTGTTTGATTCTACCAGCAAAACGCTGGGACATACGGCCTACATAAGTACCTGGTGTTGCATTGACACTGAAACTTGGGTAGCTTGGGGAGCCTATAGTTCCCCATTGCTTTCTCCATGGCAACACCTCGACCAATCGGAGTTGACCTGCCAACCAATCAGCACCTTTTTTTCTCCTAATGTACAACTTGTTGTAATGTTTGAAATTTGGCATTCTTGCATTTGTTCTGATGTGTGCAAGATAAAAAATTTCACCAACATGTCTCTCTTTTCAGCAATATTCAAGTTCTGTGCTACCAAGCGACTGTTTAGTTACTGTCATTGAGGGCAGGCAGGACACCATGCCTGGATGAAGGGTCCTTCATCACTAGTGTCCATGCCCCATAACTTTAGAGGAATCAGTACAAATGGAGACTTTGGCAAGTAACTATAGGAACACCAGTCTTAAAAAGGCTTGTACTGCAAGCCTGATGTTTTCTTGTGGGTTTGAGAAGGCACCTCGCAGTTTGGGGAGGGGTGTGTAATAGATAGTCTGAATGACTTGTTATGTCTGTCTCCTCCAGGAATACCAGCTAATGTATGGAATGCTGTTCTCCATCCGATCCTTTGTCAACAAGATGTCTCCTGTTGATTTGTATCCTTTGCTGTCATGTCCTAATGCAAACTTTCCTGCACGTCCCATAGTCAGACTTACTGCAGACATGAAATGTTTCCACTTATCGCTATCAGGACAGGTACAGCGCAGAGTTAGATACAGAGTAAAGCTCCCTCTACTCTGCTCTCATCAAACACTCCCAGGACAGGTACAGCACGGGGTTAGATACAGAGTAAAGCTCCCTCTACTCTGCTCTCATCAAACACTCCCAGGACAGGTACAGCACGGGGTTAGATACAGAGTAAAGATCCTTCTATAGGTTATCATCACATTGTTGCTTGTGAGATCTTGCTGTGCACAGTTTGACTGTTTATTTTTTTTTTATTCATTCATGGGGTGTGGGCATCACTGGCTAGGCCAGCATTTATTGCCCTTGTTCGGAGGGCAGTTAAGAGTCAACCATATTGCTGTGGGTTTGGAGTCACATGTAGGCCAGACCGGGTAAGGACGGCAGATTTCCTTCCCTAAAGGACATTAGTGACCCAGATGGAGTTTTTACAACAATTGCCAATAGTTTCATGGTCATTGTCAGACTTTTAATTTCAGATTTTTAATTAATTCAAATTCCACCATCTGCTGTGGTGGGATTCGAACCCGGGTCTCCAAAGCATTACCCTGGGTCTCTGGATTATTAATCCAGTGACAATACAATAGTTTAGCCTCACCAGCCCCCCAAATTACAACAGCAATGACACTTCAAAAAGCTTCACTTTGACTGTGAAGCACTTTGAGGCGTTCTGAAAGGCGCTATATAAATGCAAGTTCCTTTCCTTAACCTCTGGGAACAGCAGAGATGGTTTCCTTTCTTTTCAGACGAGCAAATACAAGCTGCATTATTATGAGACCGCAACGGGCATTAAAATCATCATGAACACAGACCTAGGGGTCGGGAACATCCGAGACATTCTCAGTCAGATCTACAGCACGGTGGGTTCTTCAGAGATCACCGTCTACCAGCTGCCCCTTTGCCTCATCGCCATCCACACACACCCCCTCCCCTCACCCAAACTATCTAATAGAACCCATTGTCCCCAAAGGTGTGTTCCACTCGTCTACGATTGGTCTCCTTTGCCACAAGTGTCACTCGTCCTGAGCTAATACTCACCCCTTAATCAACATCACAAGAACAGATTATCTGGTCATTATCCCAATGCTGTGGGCAAATTGGCTGGTGTATTTCCTACGGTACGACAGTGACTACACTTCAAAAAATACTTCATTGGCTGGAAGAGCGCCTTGTGATGTCCGGTGGTCGTGAATAGCACTCCATAAATACAAATCTATCTTTTTTTTTGATGAATGCTGTCTGGGCTCACTATGTACGAAGTGGCCACTTGGAGCAACTGCTGCTAGTTGGAAATGCAGTGTTGCTGAGTGCCTTGTGAATGAGTGATACTGAGCACCACAGTGAGAAAGCTGTGTAGGCCCCCTGGCTTTGAAAATTGTGAAATTGGCATCCATGCTCTGAGTGCTTTGTTTTCTGGCTTTCAGTAACTGGGAGGGTTGCATACATAGCTGGGAGTGAGTTACAGACTGGAATCTAATCGAGGGTTTGAGGGGGTTTATATATAGAATAACAGATACCCGGGAGTGAGTTACAGGCTGGAATTTAATCACTGGGTTCGGAGGGGGTTTATATATAGAATAACAGATACCCGGGAGTGAGTTACAGACTGGAATCTAATCGAGGGTTTCAGGGGGTTTATATATAGAATAACAGATACCCGGGAGTGAGTTAAAGACCGGAATCTAATCACTGGGTTCGGAAGGGGTTTATATATAGAATAAGAGATACCCGGGAGTGAACTACAGGCTAGAATCAAACAAGGGGTTCAGGGTGGTTTATAAGTAGAATAACAGATTTACACGGGGGCGAGTTACAGACTGGAATCTTTTTGGGGGGGGTTTACATTTAGAAAAAATACCCGGGGGTGAGTTACAGACTGGAATCTAATTTCCTTTTCTATTCTCTTGTAGATCTTTGTGGAGCTGGTGGTGAAGAACCCTCTGTGCAGTATGAACGAGCCTATTCAGAGCGAACTGTTCCGCACCAAACTGGACAGTTTTGTCCGTGGCCTGCCATTCTTCTCTGCACGCGCAGGCTGAACTCGGCCCCTGGTCCGATTAACGGCGACGGTGGTTTAGAAACGCTGAGGAAACGACCACGAGAAACTGCAAAGTCCTGAACGGAATCCGTTCCATCATGTCTAGCCAGAGCTGAATTTTCACTCCCGTTGCAGATTCAGACTTGTGTTTGCCCGCCCCCCACCACTCCCCGTCTCACACACACACACACACACACACACACACACACACACACACACACACACACACACACACACACACACACACACACACACACACCCCCCACACCCCGGCCACCCCCACTCCCAGTCCTCGCCTAGCTCATATTCTCAGCCCTCCTTGCTGTGCTCTGGTTCCTATGACTACAGCCTAATGACTGTTGGTGGAGGGAAGCAATTTGTGGTGGTTTTTCAGTTACAGAACTGTTTCTGGAAGTTTCTCCCTGTTAATTTATAGAATAAATCTGGCCGATGGGGCAGTGTATTCGTCCAACTTGTTGTGTCGTTCTCGGTGCTAACTCGTGCCTTTGTCCTCCCAGTTGTAAGCTCACTGGGTGGCCATTTTGTGTCATGTTAGTCATGGAGGAAGGATAATGGGTTTGCCAGCTTGTACTGGCATAGTTGTCTTAGAATATCTGAGAACATAGATGTAGGAGCAGGAGGAGGTCATTCAGTCCCTGGAGCCTGTCCTGTCGTTCAGTAAGATCATAACTGACCTACCTCAGCGGCACCTTCCTGTTCGAGTCCCCAATCACTTCATTCCCTTAGTGTCCTAAAACCTATTAACCTCAGCCTTGAGAAGCACAAAAATCCAGGCTGACACTTCAGTGCAGTACTGAGGGAGTGCAGCTCTGTCAGAGGTGCCATCTGTCAGGTGAGAAGCTAAACTGAAGTCTGCCCTCTCAGGTGGACATAAAAAACCCCACAGGCACTATTTTGAAGGAGAGCAGGGGAGTTCTCCCTAGTATCCTGGCCAATATTTATCCCTAAATCAACATCACAAATCATCTAATAATTTTATATGTTTCAATTAAATCACCTCTCATTCTTCCAAATTTGGGGGAGTATCTGTCTAATCTACTTGATCTCTCCAGAAACACCAACAGAAAATTATTTCGATACTTATAAGTTTCATTTTTACTTTTCTTTTAAAGTTTCTTATTTATCAAAATGTTGGAAATGGGGGTGAAAAAGGCAGTTTGACAGGTAGTCAAGAATCAAGCAATCAGGTCAACAAAAAGTCTGTTCACTTTCTGATTGGCTAAGGGAGGGCGATGTACCCCGAGGAAGGTTCTGACGGGCAGCCAATGGCGATTGGAGCTGGGAAAATCATGTGACAATGCCTCCTGGAATACATCCAATCAGAGTTGGCAATCCTCCTCTAATGACAGACTTAAGTTATTCTTGTTACTGCTAACAGACACAGAGATTACATTACACAGGCTATAAGGCCATTCAGCCCAACCAGTCCATGTTGATGTTTCTGCTCCACTCAAGTCTCCTCTCATCTTCATCTAAGTCTATCATCGTAACCCTCGATTCCCTTCTCCCTTGTGTTTATCCAGCTTCCCTTTAAATGCATCTATACTATTCACCTCAATCGCTCCCTGTGACTGCGAATTACACATTGTCGGGTGAGATTGGTCTAAAATGGAGAGCAAATGATAACAATTATTACTAATTTTTTTGGTAAAACGTCTTGCTTTTTCTTTTAGCAAGCTTGCCCCAGGTCACCCAGTATGTGCCTTCGAGAGAACTGCAACACCATCTGCTGACCAGTCCCAGGCGGGACTCGTATCTCCCACTCTGGAATGTCGCAAGATTCCGGGTTCAAGTCTCACTCCAGACGCTTGAACACAAAAATCCCAGAACCCCCCCCACCAGTGCCCATCCTGAGGGAGCGCTGCCCTGGCAGAGGTGCCATCTTTTGGTGTCCGTCCCCTCGAATGGATGTAAAAGATCCCACAGCCGCTATTTCAAGGTGGGGGGAGTTCTCCTGTGGTGGCTTGGGCCAATATTTATTCTTCAAACAATTTTACTAAACCAAATGATCTCTGTGACGACTGTCACTTTTAACATCAGTTCAACTGGGTAGGCAGGAGGGGGTCACGTGATTTGTTCAACCAATGTGTGGCTGGTGCGGGGGAATAAATTCTAGGGAGGGGTTTCCTAAGAAAAATGATGGCTGTATGAGGGGCTGGCTGGATGCAAGCAGCCACAGAAGCTCTTGTGGAAATAAAGTTCATTTTGTTTGACTAAGAAGCCTTCCATAGCGTGTTTCTACAATCACCCTTCTATTTGTGGGAGCTTGCTGTGCACAATTTGGCCGCCATGTTCCCTGTATTACAACAATGACCACACTTCCATTGGCTATAAACGACATTCTCTAGTCATTAATGTTGCTGTATAATCGAAAATGTATAAACTTGACTTTTGTGGATCTATGTCAAATTTTGTCCACACTCCCGTGAAGTCCCTGAGCACAATTTTTTTGTTTCTTTATTCTTCCATGAGAATGTGGGTGTTGCTGACAAGGCCAGCATTTGTTACCCGTCCCTAAATACCCTTGAACTGAGTTTCAGAGGGCAGTTCAGACTCAACCACATCGCTGTAGGTGTGGAGACACATGTCGGCCAGACCAGGTAAGGACAGCAGATTCCTTTCCCTTAAGGGGATATTAGTGAACCAGATAGGTTTTTAAACAACAATTGATGATAGATGTCATGATCGCTGTGACTAGCTTTATATTCCAGATTTATTAACTGAATTCAAAAGCTGTGGCGAGATTTGAACCCATGTCCCCAGAACGTTAGCCTGGGTCGCTGGAATACTAGTCAAGTGATGTTACCACTACACCACCATCTTCCTCCATATCGACTTTAGTATTTGTTTTATTACCTCAAAAATGCTATATCAATGTGGTTGTGGTGAGCAGCTTTTACCGAGGGAGAATCCAACGATGTTTCCTGAAGCTGATAATGACTCTGAGCTGGAAACGTTTGTGTATGCGAATGTTCCAGCCCCGGAACGTGACCTCGCCCTCATATTTGTGCTGCTGAAAAGGCCTGAGCTCCCTCCAGAATTGATCCTGCCCTTCGTACTCCCAACAAGTGTCAGCACCTTCAAGGGAAAAACAGAAAGTGAAATAAAGGTCTGGCTGCATCTGAGGAGAGAGCAAAAGGTTGTGGGGGGAGGGGGGGGGCAGGGTAAATGGTGGCCTAGTGGTATTGTCAATGGACTAGTTTTCCAGAGACCCTGGGTAATGTCCTGGGGACCCAGGTTCAAATCCTACCACAGCAGATGGTGAAATTTGAATTCAATAAAAATCTGGAATTGAAAAGTCTAATGATGAGCATGAAACCATTGCTGATTGTTGTAAAAACCCATCTGGTTCACTAATGCCCTTTAGGGAAGGAAATCTGCCATCCTTACCTGGTCTGGCCTACATGTGACTCCAGACCCACAGCAATGTGGTTGACTCTTAACTGCCCTCAGCAACACCCACAAACACATTAAAAAAAACAGAATTAATGTTTCAGCTCAGTGACCTGATATGTCTTTATCCTCATTACCACTTTTATGTCTTGGGTAAGTGAGTTCATCGGTCAACTCAACTCTAACTGCACGCCTTCCTATGTTCCCCTCAATCGCTGCTTGCAATCAATAACAGGGAGAGACTGATGTATGAATAAACAGTAATGGTTTATTGAGACATAGGGCGGAGCACCAGATCATACATGCTCACTCAGAAACCTCTAGAACTGGACTCCCAATTGCCCACATTGTTCAGTGATTCATCAGTGTTGTCACATGATCAGTACACTTCCATTCTCTTAAAGGGACAGGGTACCTCAATTTGCCACAATCTACCCTGTTGACTCAGTCTGCGGTCGGGTGGAAGGTAGGAGGGATTAAACGACAAAGGGGCTGATGGTGTGAGGCAAAAGGGTAGGCAGCAACGGAACATGCAAAGAGACAAGATGGGTCTGATGTAGAGTTGCCAATTGTGACTGAACCCATTCCTGGAGATTTATTTTCTGAAAATGGCCTGCAAGTTCAACCCATGCACAATAAAGTCCCTTCTGCACCGTGCTACCCGCCCATCCACCCTCCAGCTGTGCTGTCTCTGCTATCATTAATCTGCCAGGAATTGTTGTAAGGAGGCCACAATCATTGTACTGCCTTCTAAATATTGACAAGTGTTGGACACTATATGTTATGAACTGTAGGTACTTGACTACCCTGGCATTCAGTGAGTAGGTGTTTCTGAGTCTAGGCTTCTCGAAAGCTTTTAGGCCTTTTTAAGCAATGCAATTTTTCTGCCTGAACAGCAAAGCAGACAGCAGCGCTCCCTCATTCCACAAGTCTCGCGATTCTCGGCCCACATGTAAAAACCTTTCCAGGCTGGCAACCGGCGTGGTGTGAATTTTCCAGGCAGTTGGAAGTTCAGAGAGCTCCCCTTCACTTAACTGCTCGGTCCTTTTACCTCCTCCTCAGTTCTCTCGGTCTCTAACATCCTCTTGAGCTTGAGGCTCAGGCAGCGCCGGTGGGAAAACAGGCAGCGCAGTGACATTGGTGAGCGCAGTGCACGTGCACGGCTGCATCAGTTTACGTTCCCTGTCATCGCCCTGCATCTGCGAATGCAATCATCGCTATTTGGCTTTCGTGAATGGACTGTGGCCGGGAATTGGCCACCGGCAGCCGGACCAGAGCTTCTGCATGAATCACAGAATCCTCGATTTAAAATCTTCCGGATTGCTTTTTAATAGCCACCGGGAGATTGGTGGTGCATCCGATAGACTCCCAGCCAATCCGGGAGGGCCGGCAACACTGGTCTGAGGAAGGGGTCGTCGACCTGAAACGTTATCCCATCCTTGTCCCTCTCTCTCTGCACAGGCGCTGCCTGAACCTGTTGAGTATTTCCAGCATGATCGCATGGGGAAGGAAATCTTGCCAGAGTTTGGCAGTTTTAGACTTGGCACAACAACATTGCCCCTCTGCCTACATCCAAACTCCTCAAACCTCAACTCTAAGGGTCAATGGGCAAGTGATGGTGCAAAAGCTGCAATGAGATTGTCCCAACACTCACAGGTGCTGTGGCAGCAAGCTGCAGTGAGGTCCTCCCAGCACAGGGGGGCGCTGAGGCTTCAAGCTGCAGTGAGGTCCTCCCAGCACAAGGGGGCGCTGAGGTTTCAAGCTGCAGTGTGGTCCTCCCAACACAGGGTTCGCTGAGGCTTCAAGCTGCAGTGAAGTCCTCCCAACACAGGGTTCGCTGTGGTTTCAAGCCGCAATAAGGTCCTCCCAACACAAGGGGCGCTGTGGGACCAAGCAGTAAGACCCGTACTTTAACGTTAATGCCAACAATAGCAAGAATTAAAAACTAACAACAGTTCAATATAAATCTGCAAGGGAGAGATAAACTCTCCGACTTGTCATTTTTTGTAACATGCTCAATGTTATTTGAATGTGCCATCTTGCACAGCTTGCAGCGCTCGTTGGCGTGGTCCTCCCCTGCTAGACTGGATTTGGTTGCTAGGGGAGACGGGGCCTAGTTGCTAAGGCAAACTCTCTCCATCCTTTCCTTATGCAGCAAATGTTATTTATTAAATAATATACCCTGCATAATTCATATCCAGTTGATGCATTCACAATATTAAGAAATTAGGTTCCATAATCCAATTGCAAAGGTTTGTAGCTGAGCCGGTAACATTTGCTGCCAAATAATTATTTGGCAAAAGACTGGGAGCAGATCAAAGGGCTATTAATTTTGGGCAAATTGCAATAGAAAACATAAATAAAGCTGACATTTTAAACATTCTAAGAAAATGTTTTCAGTCTGTAATTCTGCTCTGTCAAACTGAAATATTTTCTTTTTCCTCCTACAGTTTCATATTTCTACCTCTCCCTACATGCAGGAAAGATTTAATATGAGCTCAGCAACAGAGGTAAGTCACCTTTTATTATTGCTGTGACACCGTCTTTGTCGCTGGTTTTTTAACTGTTGTTTATTCTCCCTCGTTTTCTATCCAAAGGCATTGCGTTTCTGTGCTGCCGTTCCCAGCCTTGGTGCAGGCCAAATTCACTTTAGAGCCAATGAAGTGCTTGTTGAAGTAGCGTCACCATTGTAGTATCGGAAACGCAGCAGTCCATTGGTGCACGGATTTGATAAAGGTGTACGTGATTGTGACAGGTTTAGATATGGTAGACAAAGAGAAACTGTTCCCATTAGCTGATGATACAGGAACTAAGAAAGACAGGTTTAAAATTTTGGGCAAGAGATACAAGGGGGATCTGAGGAAGAACTATTTTATGCAGCGAGTGGTAATGGCCTGGAATTCGCTGCCCACCAGAGGGGTGGCAGCAGAGACGATGAATGATTTCAAAAGGAAGTTGGATGGGGACGCGAGCGAAATAAACTTGCAGGGCTACAGGGAGAGAGCAGGGGACTGACTGGATTGCTGTACAGAGAGCCACATAGGGCTCAATGGGCTGAATGGCCTCCTTCATGCCACGATACAGCAAGCTCGCACAAACAGCGGCGTGATAATTAACCAGATAATCGCATTTACTGATGTTGGTTGAGGAGTAAAAATTAGCCAGGAAACTGGGACGAACTCCCCTGCTCTTCTTCTTAAATATGGAATCTCTTTACGTCTACATGAGAGGGAAGATGGGCCTCAGTCTAGCATCTCATCTGAAAACACACAGGCGCTACACCAGTAGCCCTACCTCCACTAACCAAAAGGAGCAGAAGTGTCCATTTAGGTGCCCTTTGAGCAAGACAGGGTGAATAAAGCCTATTGTAACACCTACAACTACCAGCCATCTGGGACCAGCTAACTTGGCCCACAATAGGTCTTGCTCTGTATGGCTTAGAGATGAATACCTTTGAGCTGTGTGGAGGGTGACCAGTTGGAATTGGGGGACCATCACTTCTCAACTGACTGTTTCTCCACTCCCAAATGCTGCTAATTCAGTTTTGGTGCTGTGTTTCTAGGACAAGATGAAGGAAGTGAAGAAGCTTCAGGAGTTTCTCGGAGATTTGGTGGCACTGGGGTCACTGCAGGTAAGAGGATTAGGAGGGAGGCAGAAGGAACCTGCTGTTAAGGCCCTTTCAGGACCTCAGGATTTTGTGAACAAAGTATTTTCTTGTTTGAAGCATTGTCACTGTAGTAACCTCGAATATAAGAACTTAAGAAATAGGGGCTGGAGTCAACCATTCATCCCCTCAAGCCCGCTCCCCAATTCAGTAAGATTATAGTGGATCTGCCTAGGGTATGTGGCAGCCAATTTGCACACAGCAAGATCCCACAAACAGCAATGAGATGATGAGCTGTTATAGTGATGTTGAACGAGGGATGAAATATTGGTTCAGGACATCGGAGAGCTCTCCCCCTTGCTCTTCTTCAAAATAATGGCGGCAAGACCTTTGACGTCCATCTCAGAGGGCAGATGGGGCCTCAGTATAATTCCTCATCCAAACGACCGCTGCTCCGACCATGCAGTACGCCCTCAGTGACTGCACTGAGGAGTGCCGACCTAGACTTTGTGCTCAAACCCCTGGAGAGGGTACTTGAACTCACCACCTTCTGGCTGCTGTCTGACCTTACAATCCACAAATGGAGGATTTAACGTTATGGGAACTGGCAGCACTGGCCAGCCATTCCATGATAGTGACTGTTTTCTTCTCCTCCCTTTTTCAGGGTTTCCGATACTTCCAGCCCTGGCTAAGGGGCCGTGAGGAGCTGCTGCTGACTGTGGTGAACGAGGATGTTGTAAGTATTGTCCTAAACTGCCTTTGGCACTTTGTACAAATCCTAATCTTGTCACAGAACTTTAGCGACATTCTAAACCCTACAAAGCAGTTTCCTGTGTTTGCTGTTCATAGTCTCAGTAGCACCTGCAACAACCATGGGGGAGACGATAGCGTAATGGTAATATCACTGGACTGGTAATCCAGAGGCCTAGACTAATGCCCTTGCGACACTGGTTCAAATCCCACCACAACAGTTAATAATTCTGGAATTGAAAACTAATCTCAGTAGTGGTCACTATGACAAATATCATTGACTCTCATATTAAAAAAAAAAACTGTCTAATGTCCTTTACCCGGTCCAGCCTACAAGTGACTCCAGACCCACAGCAATGTTGACTCTTAACTGCCCTCTGAAATGTCCCTCCATCTTCACAAGGGGTAGTTAGGGATGGGAATACATTCCAGCCTTGCCAGTGACACTCACATCCCATCAATTAATTTTAAAAAAAAGCTCTCCACCCTTCCAGTGGTGGTTTCCCACACCTCGCGGCTCTGTCATAGAATGATTAATAGAGGCTGATTGTTGTGATTTTGCCAATCGTACCATGCAAGTACCAGGATGGCAGAAGTTTTTAATTAAGACCTAAACAATGTCTGATACGAATTAAAAGGTTAATGCTGATAGGGTTAGGTGAAGTCAGGTGGAAGGAGACTTGTCTGACCAGTTGGGTCCAATGTCCTGTTGCTCTGCTGCACATTCTGTGACTGGCAGATGGTGTCAAACAGCGCGCCCCTTAGGTAGTGCACTGACCGTACACAATCAGCCCATGCTTGCAAAACCCAGAACATAATGTCTATCATTAGGCGTGGTTGGAAAGCACTTGCTGAACAATCCTGAGTGTGCTAAGAATTACACTATCAACCAATTTAAGATTATCAGTCAGACTCACAATGTGGCTCACTTAAGCTTGCAGGGACCTCTCCTCTGCAGGCAAAAGGAACATGTCCAGGCATTGTGCCTCTTTTGAATTAAACAAAAGCACGGGGGCAACAGTACCCTGGTGCATTCTCCGTGGCAATGCCTCGACCAATCAGAGTCGACTTGCCAACCAATCAACACACTTTTCTCATGCAATATAAATTGTTGCTCCCTTTGGGGTTTGACATTCTTGCATCTGATGAGTGCAAGACGAAAATCTTCAGTGGGCTGGGCAACCGCTTCGCAAAACACTTCCATTCAGTCCGAGTGTGACCCCTGACCTTTCAATTCACCATCTTGCTCTCGTGCTCACATTTCTGTCCTCAGCCTGCTGCAATGTTCCAGTGACGCCCAACGCAAGTTTGAGGGACAGCACCCCATCTTCCGATTATGCACTTTACAGCCTTCTGGACTTAACATTGAGTTCAGCAACTTCAGACCATGAACTCTGTTCTCCATCTTGATTCTTTTTCCCCTAGTGCCAGTCTGTATCTTGTTTTGCTTTCAGACAGAGCTGACCTCTGCTACTAACACCTACCCTGGACCAATGCTTAGTACCTTTACTACTACCATTCCCACTCTTTGCCTTTCATTCCTTAACATCAATGTAATTTAATCTCCCCTACCCTCTAACCTACCCCTAATCTTCCCTTTTTTCTCCACCTGACCCCTCCCACCTTTCGCAACAGCATGAAACTCTCTCTTCAGGTTCGCGAAGAGTCATATTGGACTTGGAACGTTAACTCTGTTTCTCTCTCCACAGATGCTGCCAGACCTGCTGAGTTTTTCCAGCATTTTCTGTTTTCGCTTTTATTTTAGTTTTGGCAACATGTCTCTTTTTTCAGCAATACATTCAATGTAATTCTAGCACACACAGAATGGGCAGAAAGGCCTCCTTCTATTGCTGTAATTTCTATCTTTCTGAACCCCAAGTCTATCTCTTCCTTCTCGTGCCTTTCCAGAGCTGGCGATCGGCTAGTCTCCCCAAGAGCCTGGTTAATTCTCCCGACGAGGATGTTGGAGCTGCTGAGCTGCCCTACGCTGACCAATCTCTGCTGACATCGCTGCGATCACAGAAGAGGTAAAATGATTCTGCTTCCCCACCGTCCCCACCCCACCCCCCTCCCACCACCCCACCACGTGTCAGTGGTCAAATTCATCGACAAGCACTGGGAAACCCACTGGCGAGCTCCAGATCAATCGGAACAGTTGGCAAAAGTGCCAGGAAATTCCCAAAACGGAAACGGGAAATGTTCAGAATTCACGGCAGGCCAGTCAACATTGGAAAAGAGGGAAATCCAGTCTGCGTGTCAGAATCCAACCAGACTTCAACCGTCCCTCTTCCCAGATATTGCTGGACTTAGCCTGTCGGTGGACAAAATGCAGAGTCCCAGGTTTCCCTTCCTCTCCTTGATTCACATGTCTAGTTCTGTGGGTGGGCAAGGGAAAACCACCACCATTTAACTTTCCTGCATGAGTTCTGGGCCTGGATTCATGTCCGGCATTCCCTACAGGCGCCACTCCTCTCGGGAACGCCCAGATACTGAGACGGGTCAGTTCCTCCCAAGCAGCCTGACAGCAGCACCGAATGTATGTGGGGGTAGCTGTGTTATACCCAGCCTTTTGCACTCTGATCCCCCCTGTGTACCCCAATCCTCTACCTTTTGGATGGGATGCTAAATGGAGGCCCGGTTTATGTTCAGGTGAACAACAGCATGTGTCACGTTGACCTGCATTGCAAGGGGATTGGAATACACGAATAATTATTGCTACGATTATTCAGGGCTTTGGTGAGACCACACCTGGACTATTGTGCATAGGGAGGATATGCTTACATTGGAGACAGTGCAGCGAAGTTTCACTAGGTTGGTCCCTGGGACAAGGGGGTTTTTCCCAAGATGAGAGGCTGAATGAATTGGGCTTATATTCCCTGGAGTTTAGAAGAATGAGAGGTGATCTCATTGAAACAGACAAGATTCTGAGGGGGCTTGGATAAGCTAGACCCTGAGAGGTTATACCCCCCTGGCCGGGGAATCTTAAAACATGGGGGCACAGTCTCGGGATAAAGGGCCGATCATTTAGGACGATGAGGAGGAATTTCTTCACTCAGAAGGTTGTGTGAATATTTGGAATTCTCGACCCCAGAGGGTTGTGGATTCTCCATCGTTGAACACATTTAAAGCTGGGAAGACAGATTTTTGGTCTCTCCGGGAATCTAGGGATATGGGGAGCGGGCAGGAAAGTGGAGCTGAAGCCCAAGATCAGCCATGATCGTATTGAATGGCGGATCAGGCTCGACAGGCCACATGGTCTCCTCCTGCTCCTATTTCGGATGTCCCTATGTCCTCCTTTCACTCCTTCCGTTGTTTTTCTCTCTCCCCCATTAATGATTTATTTTCCTTTTTCTCCTCAGAATGAGTGGTTGTGGTTACACTGACACGGGGCTGCCTCCAGCCTCCCCCTGTGACCGAGAAATTGCGCTCCCAGTAAGTAACCGAGCGATGTCGTCTTTGCTGCAAATATACCTGCTTTCAGGGCAGGGCAGTCTGCTGTGCTAACACTGCTGCGCTCCCTTTCTCCCTTTGTTTTGCCTCGCCTGCTCGCGCTCCGTGTTTACATCGGTGCCTATCAAATTGTGACGAGGTCCCCTAAAGGCCTGCCTGTCTCCAACAGGAACTGAACTGCACCCTCTTCCTGTTGGCATGCTACGCCAAGTACCAGTGCCCTTACGTGTGGATCCGATCAAACCACGAGCGCCTCATTAAAGCGACCGGCGGGTCCTGGGCAGCCAAGGACAGCCCTCTGAAGCTGAACGCCACCCGGGATTGGCACCGGAACGGTAACGTTTTCGACCGCACACTTGTCTGTAAATCGTGTTAACCGGGCTTTGCTTTGGCCCCAGTACTTCGCCTGAGCGACCAGGTGGGCCTTGGCTGTGAAAGGCAACGCAAACAGGTATGTGCCCTCCCTGCCACCCTGCTTGTGCACTGGGCAGGGCCACTGGATAGCTATCAGGAATTAACCCGTGGCCAAGTTTTCTTAGTTCACCTTAGTTTTCTGAGTGCACCTGGACCATTGCCCCATTAAGAGGCCAATGGTAGCATTGCAGTAACGTCAAGGGACATTAATCCAGAGGCCCGGTCTAATGCTCTGGGGACACGGGTTCAAATCTCACCACAGTAGCTGGTGGAATTTAAATTAAATTAATAAATCTGGAATTGAAAGCTAGTCTCAGTAACGGTGATCATGATTGTCATAAAAACCCGTCTGGCTCACTAACGTCCTTCAGGGTAGGAAATCTGTTGTCCTCTCTCGTCCTGCCTACATGTGACTCCAGACCCACAGCAATGTGATTGACTCTTAGCTGCCCTCTGGAATGATGTGGCAAGCCCACTCAGTTCAACAAATGCTGGCCTTGTCAGTGATGCCCACACCCCATGAAATATTAAAAAAAGTTAGCCTTTGACCTCCCTGATCCATGTGGCTCAGAGATGGTGACTTTACCAGGAACATAGACGTCACTCACCATCCTTTTGTTGGATGCCCCCTCTCCGAGCATCCCCGGTCTAATCTCTGGTCAGTGCTCTGTACCGCACTGTTAAAGAATGAGGAATTCGAGGAGGCCATTCATCCCCTCGATCCTGCTCTCCCATTCAATTCAATCATAGCCGATCTGTACCCCAAAAACATTAACTTGCCTTTGCCCAATGGCCTTACCTAACAGAAATGCATCGACTGGCAACATCATTCGGCCCATCAAGACTACTCCTTTCTCGGAGTGGAAGGACCCTACCAATTTCTATTCAATAAAGCGAAGGGTGTTAGTCCTGGGACATTAGAACTCTTATCCCCACGTCATTAGTCCGGGCCTCTGGATTACTAGTCCAGTAGCATAACCACTATGCTACTGTACCTCATTGAATGCAAAGTACTTTGGACGTCCTGAGGTGGTAAAACACAAGGACGAAAGAATTAGGAGCAGGAGTAGGTCTTCGGCCCCTCGAGCCTGCTCCACCACTCAGTAAGATCATGGCTGATCTGATTGTGGCCTTAACTCCACTTTCCTGCCTGTTCGCCAGAACGATTGACTCCCTTATAGATCAAAAATCTGTCTAACTCAACTTCAAATAGATTCAATGGGCCTGACTCTACTGCTCACTGGGGAAGGGAGCCTCACATCCCAATGACCCAACCGAGATCTGACTCCGATGTTTCATGGTCTGTCCAACCTTACGGTTGGCGGACGGGTGAATCGGCCAGGCGGACTTTGCTTTATCCGTGAAACCTCATCCAAGGGCGGGATGAGATTTCCGTTATTAAATCAAATGAAAGTCTACGGACAGCGTTTTTATCATCGATACGTTCAAGGCGCCTGATTGTGACGCTCGGACGTTTATTTCTCCCTGATTTTTTTAAAACTTTACTCGGTGGTTTTCGGGCCCACGCCCTCCCTGAGGCAGCCTCTCTGCCTTCAGGGAGCTTTCTCACAGAGCTGGCCCCCCTGCCCGCGGAAACATCGTCGCTCACCCTCCTCCCGGCCTCCCCCCCACCGCCATCCTCCACCCCGGCAGCGCTGAGCTCTTCAGTGCCTGTTTCACACCAGCCAGGCTGTTAATTGGCCAGCGAGCGTGAAATCGCAGTTGGGGTCCGATCGTGGTCGGCAGTCTGTTTCCCATCGGCTCCTGTACCCGCTGATTGCACCCGTCCGCCGATCTGAGAACTCAGGCCTACACGTGGTCTCACCAATATACCCTGTACGGTTGTAGCAGGGCGCAATAGAAATGCAGCCCCCCTTCATTCTTTTCCCCGGTAACCAGCAGGCAGAGTGCTCCCGATTGCTTCCCGGCGACCTCCCCTCCCCCAACCACCACCACCACCCCCCCCCCACCCCCCCCCCCCCCCCCCCCCCCCCCCCCCCCCCCCCCCCCCCCGCCCCCACCAAGGAACAGCTTTCCCGCTCTCAGCAGCATCTTGCTCTCTGTCTTTCTGCAGACGGACTGATTTGGGAAATTGTGGCGGAGCTCGTGGAACTCTGCACATGGCCTCCACCATCGAACCCGTTCACCCTGGACATCAGGTACTTTGAGTCCCTCCCTCTGATAGAGAGATTCCTGGCATCAGGGGCCATGGCCAACTTCCTCCAGAGGATTGTGATCTACGGAAACCGGGAGAAGCTCTATTACACCAAAGGTAATGTGCGGTGTGTTAGCATAAATGGTTAACAAAAAAAAGCCATTCCTCGGCTCCTATTTATATTTTGACTCTTACTTTTGTTTCTCAATAAGCAGCAACATTATCCTTCTGATTCTAACATGTGAAGTGGCTCCATAAATATCAGATTCTCGCTAATAAACCCAATAGGGGAATTAAGGGGAAACTTCTTTACCCAAGGAGTGGTGAGAATGCAGAACCCACTACCACAGGGAGCGGCGGAGATGAGTAGTGTACTTGCATTTGAGGGGAAACTGGATAAACACATGAGGGAGCAGGGATTAGAAGGATATGCTGATAACGTGAGACGAAGAGGTGGTGGGAGGAGGTTCATGTGAAGCAGAAACACCAGCGTGGAGCAGCTGGACCATTACATTGCTGTAACGCTTTAAGTATGGAAAACTACACCCCCCACCTAGTCTCCGGACCCTGCTGTCACTGCCACCAAACTCCAGGCCCCTCCCACCCCCGGCGACTCCCTCCAACCCCCCCACCCCTCCCCCATCGCATCCCCACCCCTACTTCCCCAACCCAATACTCACCCCGCTCCTCACCGCCATTGATGCTTCCTCAGCTGCTGGAAAACTGCAGGCAGCAGAGCCGGACTCACCATCGCTCCCGGTTCCCCTCGGCCCTGCGACCTGAGCTCTCCGGAGTCGGAGGAGCGAAGAAAGAGGGGAGGGGAAGTTGGAGAGTGTGGCGCAGAGAGAGAGATGGGGGGGGGGAGTGGGGAGAGGAGAAAGAGAGGAAGCGGGGTGGGGGGGAGAAAGAGGAGCGGAGAGAGAGAGTTGGTCGGGGGGGAGAGAGAGAGGGGAAGAAAAAGGGACAGGGAGAGAGAGGAAGAAAATTACTGCAGTCGAGTGGAAGGATGGGGGATTCTGGGGTGGTGCGGAAGAAAGTTGCTCGGGGGGGTGGGGGGGGAGGTTGGCGGGGAGAGAAAATTGCTCCGGATGGGGATGGGGTGGGGAGAGAGAACTGGTGCAATCCGCGGGGGGGGGGGACGGACGAGGAGCAGGGTTGTCTTCCACTAGTTATCAGTTATGAAGAGAAACATAAAACTGGATTATCGAAACCCATGTTAAAACAGCCTGGTTTTTCTAAAGTCAACTCAGTTTGATGATGTTCGAAGCTATCGAAATTCGGAAATATGGAAAATAAACTTTATGATCGTTTTCAGTGTCAAGAATGCTTAAGCTAAGTAACTTTGCTGATCACAAATGTTTGAACACCGTGATTTAGGGAAATTGAAGGCAATGATGCCACGTAGCTACTTGCAATGTTAAATGTTCACTAAATGATTGCTTTTGAGTGTAATTGGTGCCAAATCAGTGCAAATGAACCCTGTTGACTGCAAATGCTGTGAAAATTTTTGGGTGGGGGACATTACTGAAAACAAACAAGTGATCATTATTCCATACCTGTATATGGGACCTTGCTTTACACACATTTGCTATCGGGGTTCCTACATTTCAAACGGTGATACACTTCAGAAAGTGCTTCATTCGTTCCCAAGCACTTTGGGGGGGTGACCTGAGGTTGTGAAGTGCATTGCAAGTTTTTTTTACATATGCTGTGCACTCCTCATTTAAACATCCTCATGTTTGCAGATGCAAACCTCCATCATTCGATGAAGGTCAGAGACTAGGAATCCTGCGGCGAGTAACTCACCTCCTGACTCTCCAAAGCCTGTCCACCATCTACAAGGCACAAGTCAGGAGTGTAATGGGATACTCCCCACTTGCCTGGATTAGTGCAGCTCCCACAACACTCAAGAAACTCGACACCATCCAGGACAAAGCAGCCCCACTTGATTGGCACCCCATCCACAAACATTCACTCCCTCCACCACCGACGCACCGTAGCAGCAGTGTGTGTACCGTCTACGAGATGCACTGCAGAAACTCACCAAGGCTCTTTAGGCAGCACCTTCCAAACCTACAACCCCTATCATCTAGCAGGACAAGCGCAGCAGACACATGGGGAACACCACCACCTGGAAGTTCCCCTCCAAGCCCACTGACCATCCTGACTTGGAAATATATCGGCCGTTCCTTCACTGTCGCTGGGTCAAAATCCTGAAACTCCCTCCCTAACAGTGCGGCGGGTGTACCTACACCATGGGGACTGCAGCAGTTCAAGAAGGCAGCTCACCACCACCTTCTCAAGAGGCAATTAGGGATGGGCAATAGACGCTGGCCTAGCCAGCGACGCCCACATCCCCGTAAATGAATTTTAAAAAGTGTCAGAAGCTACTGAAGCCCATACTCTCCACCTGCAGTGTCACAAAGCCACTCTGAGGGAGTAGCTCTTTTCCTGCCCTGGGAGAACCCCCGGTAGATTCTAAAGAAAACCTTGTAGGCAGGCATGCATACTTTGCAATGTCCGGTTGTGATGATTTTTTTGGGTCACATTTTTACATCAGCATGTAACATTGAAACCATATTCTGCCCTGGGCACCTCACTGCAGCAAGGATGCATTGACATTGGAGGGAGTGCTGTGCAGATTCACCAGAATTATACTGAGATTTAGAGGATTAAATTATCAGAACAGACTCAAAGGGCTGAGTAGCCTCCTGTTGCTATATGTAAACATTTCAAATAAAAATCCTTATGTAAGCAGTAAAGGTGTTGTTGCAAACTCTGGCCAGTAGGTGAAGCAGTGCAGCACATTTCTGAAGTCTGCCATCTCATAGACATTAAAAAACCTTCTATTCATTAAACGGCTGTGGGCAATTTACTATTTGTGGGAGGGGGCTGGGGGTTGTAGCATGCCTCCCTGTTAAAGATGGCTTGCATTCCTTTAAGGTCTGAGGGGTGATCTGATCTAAGCAGCAATGTATTTATATCGTATCTTTAATGTCGCAAAATATTCCACACCACTTCACAGGAGCAAAATTTGACACTGAGCTACATGGGTGATATTAGGACAGGTGGACAAAATCTTAGCTAAAGAGATTTTAAGGAGCGTCTTAAAGGAGGAGGAGAGAGGCAGAAAAACAGAGGGGTGCAGGGAGGAAATTTGATAGAGTGGATAAAAGAAACTATTTCCTCAGGTAGGGGTAGTCCAGGAGGAGGAAAATAATCTTAAAATTAAGCGAAGGCATTTAAGAATGATGGAAGCTGATGGAATTCTGGAACTCTCTCCACACACACACACACACCCCACCCCCAAAGGCTGCAGAAGCTGGGGGACAGTTGGAACTTTTAAGACTGAGATTGATAGATTTTCGCGGGGGTGGGGTAAGAGTGTTAAGGGAAATGGAGCTGAATGAAGTAAAGGGAGTTAAGATACAGATCATTTGTGATATAACTGAGCAAGTGGAACAGGCTGAATGGCCTCCTGTGTAAATGTTTATACAGGAGCTCTTAGAAATCCTTATGTAAATAGTTCCCTGTAACTGTGTTCTTGCAAGCTCTGGCCAGGAGGTGGTGCTGTACATCAAGTTTCTGAAGTCTCCTATCTCATGTACCTAAAAATAAGCTCCTATTCATTGAATGACAATAGGCAATTCACTGTTGAGTGCTGGGGTGGGGTTGCATGCCAGGGGAAGGGTGGCAGGGTCTTTTAGGGGTTGGCATGCCTTCCTGTTCATTCCCAGGAGCCATGCAACTGGTTTGCTTTGTCTTTCAGTTTTGGAGGAGCTCGAAACCCTGAACAGGTTTCACGTTAAAGCTCTCCACGAGATGCAGAAACAGAAGCGGAGAGAGATGGAGGAGGAGGCAGACGACGAATACGGGTTTAACAGCAACTTATCCAACGGCGAGTGACTGGGCCATTACCTTTCATCTAAAACTCTGGAACAAATCCAGCCAAGCGTAGTGTAGGCAAGTAGACTATATGGATAAAGGGAGGGACAAAGAGGCATAAAAGTCGTGAAATGGGGGTTGATTCTGAACTTTTAAAGTGTCAATTTTGTGTGCAGGGAGGTAGGTTCCCAGAACGATTTTTTTTTTACTTAACTACCATGATGTTGGAAATGCCGGGGGATCAGAGTAGCAACACGGGTCATTCAATTTGGGTTATTGTGTGAACATTGAAAGATCAGAGATGGGAGATGGCGAGACCGACTGAGGGATGGAGCTGGAGAGAAGGACAGACTGAAGAAGGGCAGATGGAGGGAGAGACACAGCGAGGGATGGGAGATGGAGGGAGAGACAAACTGAGGAACAGAAGGCGGAGCATGAAAACCGACTGAGGGATGGGGGCTGGAGGGAAGGACACACTGAGGAAGAGCAGATGGAGGGAGAGACACAGTGAGGGATGAGAGATGGAAGGAGAGCCACCTTGTTAAATTGTTAAATTTGGCTTATGAATTAAGAGCGTAATTTTTGATCAGGAATTAGCTCCTCCGATGGCTTTGTGGTATGGGCTGAGCTGAAGGTGCCACAAGAGCTGGTCTCAAGTCGAGTTCAGTACTGGGCTCCAGTGCTCCTCATAGAAGGCAGGGAAATATCGGCCAAGTAATACAAACTGGTGATTCTCACTTGGATATGTGTGCACCAAATGGGCTATAAACCCCCGTGGGTGAATAGCACTCACTTTTCAGGAAGAGAAGGCAAATAGATGAGGTATCAAAGCCTGTGAAACTGGAGCAAGCAAGAATCAGAGCCATCAGGTGAGCAAGGGTGAAAATCAGCACATCTCACACACACTACTTCCCCTGTCCAATGGTCCTCAGTTCTCCGCACCTGTGTGTGCACGTTCTCAGTAATTGCCATTGATTCACACTTCATGAACTTATAATAAAGATCCTCACTATATTCAGGTGAGTGCTACTTGTACTGTTTTTTAATCTGGTCAGCCACTGTTTTCTCTTTAAGGTTCTTCCCACTCCCCAACACTACCCAAGAATGTGGAAGGCTTTGTTCCCAGATCTAAAGCACTGGGTTCGCTGCTAAATTGAGGGATATGGGGCTAGTGCGGGTAAGTGGAGTTGAGGTAGTGGATCAGCTGTGATTGTTGGGGAAGGAAACAGTTAACTCACACGGAGTTCAGTTGCTAATTATCAGTTAATAACCTACGTACCCATTTGATTGTATAAAATGGAAAACAGGTGAGGCAAGTTCTCCCTGTGGAGAGTTTTATACACCAGAAATAAAACTCTATCCAAGGGACTCAATCTTGGTCTCAGACTTCATTGCCAAACAGCGACCGGAGTTTAACATTGATCGCCGCCGTAACTTTTTTTATGGCCAGGATTTTACAGCCCCTCCTGTTCGGCGGGATATTACAGTTCCACCGAACTGAATGGAGATTTAAACAGCTCACCGCATCCCCCGGGAGTGGGGGGAGGAGATACGCCCAGCGGGGTCATAAAATCCTGACCTATATTTCATGGAATGGCACGTCGCTGGCAAGGCCAGCATTTATTGCCCATCCCTAATTGCCCTTGACCTGAGTACCTCGCTTCAGAGGGCAGTTAAGAGTCAACCACATTGTTCTGAGTCTGGAGTCACATGTAGGCCACACCAGGTAAGGACGGTAGGTTTCCTTCCCTAAAAGGACATTAGTGAACCAGATGCATTTTTACAACAATCAGTGATAATTTTATGGCCGCTATTACTGAGACTAGCTTTATTAATCAATTGAATTTTTTTATTATTTAATTGAACTCAAATTCCACCAGCTGCCATGATAATTCGAACCCATGTCCCCAGGGCACTCCCCCGGGCCTCTGCATTACTAGTCCAGTGTGACACCAGCTCCCCATAAACAGACAGATCACGGACCGTACTCAGCCAGCCCGCACGTGCAAAACCCAAAACAAAACGTCTGTTGTTAGATGTGATTCTGCACTTGGACAGCACTTGCTGAACAATCCTGAATGCGCTAATAACTACACTGACAACCAATTTAAAATAATCAGTCGCGCTCATAACCTTGCTCATTTACACCTGCAAGAAGCACCATACATTCATATGCAAGGGCCCGTTCTCTGCAAGCAAAAGGAATATGCTCAAGCCTTGCACTCTTTTTGAAATTTCCAGGAGCTTAGGGAGCCTCTAGTTGCCCATTATTTTCTCCATGACAACGCCTCGGCCAATCAGAGACAACTTGCCAACCGAGCAGCATCTTTCGCACCTCTGGTATAAATTGTTGTGATCTTTTGAAATTTGGCATTCTTGTGTTTGTCCTGATGAGTGCAAGATGAAAAGCATTGGCAACTCGTCTTTCTTTTCAGCAATATCAGCCTCAATCTAACTGACTGGCGGAGCTGGCTCAAGGGGCCAAATGGTCTACTCCAGCTTCAGTTTCTTATGGGTTTTTTTAATTCATTCGTGTAAGCATGCTCATTGAGAGGTTCCCAATTTCTGTCCACCTGAATTTGACTGGGTCCTGCAGACTGTTCAAGCTTTAGCAGGAAGAAGCGCTAGATGCGTCTTACCCCCACAAACACAAAGTCACGTCCAGGCAACAGCAAAACATTGGGCCCTCTCAGGCTGCTGCCACTTCTCCTTCCACGTGCCAGCTAGGGCAACCCACTTCTCCTGTACTTCAGAAAGGAAGAGTCTGCATTTCAAAAGTGCCGCTCATAACCTCACGATGTCCCAAAGGGCTTCGCTGCCAGTGAAGTGCCTTTCTTTTGAAACGTAGGAAACACGGCAGCCAATTTCCGCACAGCAAGCATCCCACGTACAGCAATGTGACGATGATCCAGCTAATCTGATCTAGCGATGTTGGTTGAGGGATAAATATTGGCCCAGGAGACAGGAGAGAGCTCCCGTTCTCCTCTTTAAAATAGCGACCGTGGCACCTTTTATGATCGCCTCAGCCTTGAAAAAATCTGGATGGGGGCAACGGCAGTGGCACTCAAAGGAGCTCGACACCGTCCAGGACAAAGCAGCCCTGCTTGATTGGCAGCCCATCCACCGCCGTAAACATTCACTCCCTCCACCACCGACATACCGTAGCAGCAGGGTGTGCCATCTATAAAGATGCCCTGCAGCGACTCATCGCAGCTCCTTCAACAGCACCTTCCAAACCCGCAACCTCTACCACCTGGAAGGACAGAGGCAGGAGGCAGATGGGAATGCCACCACCATCCCAGCCACGCTCCACCCTGATAACCAAGAACAGCTTATATTTATGTAGCACCTTTAACATAACAAAACCTCCCAAAGTGCTTGATGAAAGATTTATAAGACCTAACCATGACTTTCGGCCACATAAGGAGATATTAGGACATGTGACCAAAAGCTTGGTCAAAAAGGTAGGTTTTAAGGAGCATCTTAAAGGAGGAAATTGAGGTAGAGAAACGGAGAGGTATAGGGAAGGGATTCCAGAGCTTAGGGCCCAGGTAATTTCAGGGCAAGGCCACCAATGGTGGAGCAATTAAAATCGGGAATGGGCTAAAGAGCAGAATTAGATGAACGCAGCTACCTCAGAGGATTCTGAGGCTGGAGGAGATTTCACAGGTCGGGAGGAGACCATGGAAGGCTTTGAAAACGAGGCTGAGAACTTTAAAATCAAGATGTTGCTTGACCGGGAGCCAATGTAGGTTAGCAAGCCCAGGGGCGTTAGACAAATAGGACTTGATTTAAGTTAAGACATGGCTTTTTGTTTCTGAGGACCTCAAGTTTACAGAGGGTAGAATGTGGGAGACCAGCCAGGAATAGTCAAACCTAGAGTTAACAAAGGCGTGCAGGAGAGTTTCAGCTTGGAACTTTATCGCCGTTCCTTCATCATCACCGGGTCAAAATCCTGGAACTCCCTCCCTGACTGCACTGTGGGTGTACCTATGCCACATGGACTGCAACGGTTCAAGAAGGCAGCTCACCACCACCTTCTCAAGGGAAATTAAGGATGGGAAATTAACGCTGGCCTAGCCAGTGATGCTTATGTGCCCAGAATGATTTTTTTTTGTTGTTGAAAATTTGTCTGGATAGGTTTGCCGGTGGGGAAAACGGAAATGAACAATGACAGAGCAACTTGAATGTTGTTGCTGCGCTTAGTGCATTCTTACCCTCATGTTGTGGGATTCCCTCATCTGCGATGCCCTTAATCTCCCACATCCACCGACTGACCTGTACTCACCAGTGCTTCACATTGTAATAACAGTTTATAATCTCCCAGCTTTAGCTTTGGGCTGTGGAATTGACAACAAGTCACCTGCAACCTTTAATTTGCTGAGCATTCTCTAAATATAACACGATACCCAAGCGGCAATCATCACTTGGCTGTGGTACAGGATGGGGCGGGTGCGGGGGAGGGGGAAAGCGGGTGCCCAGTACACATAGGATCAATAACCTTGGCATAAATCCACTAGAGAAGAAAGTTGGAAGTGGCGGGATGGGAGTGGAGGGGTGGGGGGAGGCTGCAGAACAACAGGAAGCGATTTCAGCTTGCAATACAGAGTAGAGTTTTGTCTTGTGTCTTGCCAAATAGAATTGCTAAAGCCACTCCGAGGATCATTGGGAGTAGCAAAACCCTCCCAGGCCTGGTCTGTTAGAGATAAGGAGTTTACTTTAAAATTCTCTTATCAGCCGGGTAATTTGTGATCCATTACCTCTTGTTGTTGTCATCGCCACTGCCCTACAGAACACGTTCAATAGAAACAAACCCGCAACCCCGTCTCCCTCCACCCACCTCCAGTTTTCTAATAAGACTTCACTGGCCTCCTTCCGCAATGCGTGGTCCTGCTTCTTAGGCAGTCCCTCAGGACCGAGGATGACTTGGCTCCACTCCAGGCCACGGGTTCTGAGATGGCTGATCAGTCTAATGCGCAACCTGCGGACTCTGCCACAGGCGGGACAGGTGTAGCTCGAAGGCTTGGGTAGATGGGTTTGTTTGAAGGTTCGTACACTCCCTCCAATGTCTCGACTTCACCGCTGCACATTCCCGACGAGATCTCTCGAGGTATTCGATCCCTTCCTGAATGAGCGTTCTCCATTTTGGTCAGTCAGAAGCCCAGGGTCTTCCTTGAGCCTGTGGCTATGTCTAACCTCTTCAGGGATACTTTGAGGACATCCCTAAAGCATTTCCACTGCCCTCCTGGGAGTCCACTACCACGACCAAGACCCAAGTAGGGCAGTCACTTCCGGAGTCTGGTGTTGGGCAGACAAACAACATGAGCTGCCCAGCGGTGCTGGTTTTGAGTGATTAAAGCACCTCGATGCTGGGCATATCGTCTTGGGAGAGGACACTTCTGTTGTACTGCCTTTCTTGCCACTGGAGTTGGAGAATCTTGCGAATGCCCCGCTGGTGGTACTTCTCCAGTGCTTTGAAGTGCCTGCTGTAGATATTCCAAATTACACAATGCTGCCCTTTCAACTCCTGGATCTTCCACTCAACAACAACTTACATTTATACAGCGCTTTTGACACAGTACATCAAGGGTTAAGTCAGACGCAAATTTGACACCGAGTCCTGTCCGGAAATATGAAGACAGGTTACTAACAACATAGTCAAGGTTTTAAATGAGGAGAGAGAGAGAGGTGAAGAGGTTTAGGGAGGGAATTCCAGAGCTTACGGCCCAGGCAGCTGAAGGTATGGCCGCCAATGGTGGCGCGATTAAAATTGGGGGATGCTCAGGAGGCCTGAATTGAGGGAAGCACAGGAATCTCAGAGGGTTGTGCTGGAAGAAATTGCAGGGATAGGGAGGGGTAAGGACCACGCAGGAATTTGAATATGAGTTTAAGAATTTTTAATTTGAAGTGATCACTATGAACCTCTTTGGAACATTGCCATTTCTAGAAAAACCTAAACCTCGTATATAAAGTTTTAAAGCTTCCCTCCACCATTCGAAAGGTGTTGATCGCCTGTTCACCAGCTTTCTTCAACCCCCCATTAACTGCACTAAGACCAATCTCAGATGTACATTGCTTGCAGAAGTGGTTACACTGACACAGACATACACACATACATTCACACACTGACACAGACATACATACATACACTCACACACTGACACTGAGGCACGCAGACACAGACACACACACCACACAGATACAAATACACACAAACTGAAACAGACACATACACTGAGACATACACACACATTGACACAGACACACACACACTGACACACATTCTCTGACATGGACACTCTTGACACATGCACACTTACTCTGACACACATGCACACTCACACACATGGACACTAACACACATTCTTTGACACACACACTGACACATGTAAACACACTGACACACACACTGATGCACACTCTGACACATGTATACTGACACACGCACTCTGACACACATTCTGACATATACAACGCACACTGACACACACACACTCACTGACACAATCACTGACACACACTCATTGACACACACAGTCACATTGACACACACTGACACACGCACACTCAGTGACACATGCACACACGCACACTCACACTGACACACACACATACACACTGACAAACACACTCACACTGACATACGCACACACACACTCTGACATACACAGCTCACCCAGAAAGTCAAAAGCATTACTCACCTCTCCCAACAAAGATGGTACAACACTCGGAATCTTTGTCTGGAGTCCTGGACATGAGTCCCCTCATCACCCTTGTGTGACACCCCCTACCATCTCACATCCTCACCCACTTTGCAGGCTATTGCTAGACACAAAATAGATGCAGTTCATCCTCCTCAACTCCACAAGAGAACTGGCCCAATCCAACAATGCATGCAGGTTAACTGGGAGAGCCTATGCGCTGGCAAGTCCAACCATCCACTACAACCCTACAGGTTCTTTGCGGAGATGGTGGTGCAATGGTAATTTCACTGGGTGGTTAGCAATCCAAAAGCCCAGGCAGATGCTCTGGGGCTATGGGTTCAAATCTCACCATGGTCAGTAATGGAATTTAAATTCAATAACTTAATAAATTAAATTCATTTAAAAAAACCTGGAATTAAAAGCTATTCTCAGTAATGGTGACCATGAAACTATCAGTGATTGTTGTAAAAACTCATCTGGTTCACTAATATCTTTTAGGGGAGGAATTCTGCTGTCCTTACCCAGTCTGGCCTACATGTGACCAATGTGGTTGACTCTTAAATGCTGTCAAGGACAAGAGGGGTGGGCAACAAATGCTGACCTTGTCAGTGATGCTCACATCCCGAGAACAATTTTTTAAAAATCTATACAAGTATAGACATCGATGCTGTCACTGAGGCCTTCTATAAACACAAGATGAACTGGTCAATCACCTCGTCACTGGACCAGAATATCTACCCTTGTTTGGTCTGTGAGCAACCACCGCATTTGCATCACAAAAACAGAAACAGAAATACCTGGAAAAACTCAGCAGGTCTGGCAGCATCGGCGGAGAAGAGCACAGCTGACGTTTCGAGTCCTCGTGACCCTTCAACAGAACTGTTCTGTTTTTTGCTTTTATCGTCATAAGCATTTTGGTGGGAAAAAAACTCACCAGATGACCAGACTTAAGGTGTGATGTCCCTCCATCCTCCCCCAGTTCTACTGGTTAAATAGCTACGACTCACCATCAAGGGTCAGTCAAGCATTTGAGTGACCGTGGCAAGTTAAGGGACTGACTGACAACATCCAGGAAACTCTGCCAACAAACTTGAAATGTTTCCACAGTCTTTTATTTGCTCTCACCCATGTTTGGGCAATTGGAAACAACTGGTGGGGAGTTAAAACAAATACAGGGGAGTATCAGTGCTTCAGGGAAAGAGAGGGGCAGCAGAAGAGAGGCAGGAAATAAAGACACAAATTGATCTCATATAACAATAGTGCCTTTAACGCCTCGAAACTGTTATCAAAAATAAATTGTCTCCAAGCCATATAATGAAATATTAGGATAGGTGACCAAAAGCTTGGTCAAAGAGGTCAGTTTTAAGGAGCATCTTAAAGCCTTAATAGAGGCGAAGATGTTTAGGGAGGGAATTCCAGAGCTTAGGGGCCCAGGCAGCTAAAGGCATGGCCTCCATTGGTGGAGAAATTAAAATTGGGGGATGCTCAAGAGGCCAGAATTGCGGAAACATAAAGATCTCGGAGGGTTGTGAGGCTGGAGGTTACAGAGATTTTCTTTTTAATTCGTTCATGGGATGTGGGCGTCGCTGGCGAGGCCAGCATTTATTGCCCATCCCTAATTGCCCTTGTTCAGGGGGCATTTAAGAGTCAACCACATTCCTGTGTGTCTGGAGTCACATGTAGGCCAGACCAGGTAAGGACAGCAGATTCCCTTCCCTAAAGGACATTAGTGAACTAGATGGGTTTTTACAACAATCACCGATGATTTCATGGTCATCATCAGACTTTTAATTACAGATTTTTTTTTATTGAATTCAAATTTCCCCATCTGCAGTGACAGGATTTGTACCCGGGGCCCCAGAGCATTACCCTTGGTCTCTGGAATATTCGTGTAGTCAAAATACCACTATGCCATCGCAGGAAGGGGGCAAAAGGGAGAAAGAGAAAGAGAAGGGGAAGGGGAAAGGGAGACCTGTGGGACTGTGTTGGAATATAGTAAACTCTAGAAGCAACAAAGGCATGGATGGGACGAATGAAGACAGGCGATGTCACAGAGGTGACAGTAGGTGGCTTGCTGATGAGACAGGACGGGGGAATTTGGATGCACACTCTGTACAACTCTACCCAGACAAATAACTCCGCTTCAGTTTTTATTGGAAATATTTGAACTTCGCAAAACAGTCCTACTGAAAGAAAATCCGCTTACAGTCAAATTTGTTCCGCATTCAGTGTGTATTCTGCAGTCACCCAAAAGCAGATAAATAGGGAGTTTGCAGTTAGCGAACCTATCTGGGACACTCCTTCCAACAGACGTGTCGAAATATAAAACAAAATTTAATTTCAGTGACCAGAGACCCCTCCTGAGAGATAGTCGAGTCATATAAAAAAGTACAGACAGTTGCTGCAGGTTAACATAAACACATTGTTTTCCTTCAGTAATTTGCGAACCCATTTCCAACAGGGTTTCACACACTGGTAGAAGCGAGTGACAGTTTTGCCTTATAGACAGGCAAAGACTCCAGCCAGGGTCCAGGAGCGTCCCAGAGAAGGCTGCTGGGGAGAGGAATGTTTGTCAATCAGAGCCACTATCTCTCTCTCTCTCTCTCTGTGGCATCAGATTATGTCATTAACAACAAAAGAAAGAGGAGCAGGAGGAGGCCATTCAGCCCCTCGAGCCTGCTCCGCCATTCAATACGATCATGGCTGATCTTCCAACTCAACTTCATCTTCCCACCCTAACCCCATACCCCTTGATCCCCTTAGTGTCCAAAAATCTATCCATTTCACTCTAAACCTAGCAACTGAGCCCTCTGGGGTACAGAATTCCAAAGATTCACAACCCTCTGAGTGAAGAAATTTCTCTTCATCTCCACCCTGAGTGGCTGACCCCTTATCCTGACACTGTGACCACCACCACCCACTGCCCCTCCTCCCCTCCCCTCCCCTCACCCACCCCGATCGTTCTAGATTCTTTTAGAGACGGGGAAAACAGCCTCTGAGCATCTACCCTGTCAAGCCCGCTAAGGATTGTCTACGTTTCAAAGAGATCACCTCTTATTCTTCTAAACTCCACAGAATGTATTCTATATTCATCCAGATGAGGCACTACACAGTCAGTGAATCCTATGTTTAATCTAAAGTCTAAAATTCATGAAGCAAGAGTTGTTGGAGATGAGAAGCCATCTTCCCACAACATGCTTAATATTGTTGCTGGAGTGTTGAATGTGTTAACATCACATTTTCATGTGTGTGAGTTTTATTGTTAAGCAGTCATCTTGATTAAAACCTTCTTACGAGGAAAGGTTGCTTTTATCCTGCATTTAAAAGCCATTTTAAAAATGATCGATAAAAACCTCGCACGTGATATTGAAGATTTCAACCTCTGTCCCTAAGGAGTCTGTGCTGCCAATTGATTTTCTTTCTTCCCTAGTTAAAGATTAATCAAAGAATCAAAGCAGGCGGGAGGTGAGCTGACGGTCAGTCCCCTTCCTGCTCTCCCCCGACCAGCACCTGGACCGAGGAATCTCTGGTCAGATCCTCCATGTCATGGTAGCCCGTGTCCAGACGGTGAGGGGCTCGGAACGATGTCGCCCGCTGCAGAAACTCCCGGTGCATCCTGACCTCCGCCTCTTCATCGCTTTCGAAGGGGCGGCTGAGCTCAGATTCCTCGTCCAACGAGCTCCCTGTGGAAACAAGACAGACTCAGATTGCCATCTTGCATCAAGACGCTGGAGTGAAATAACCACAGCCCAGAATCCAGCACCACAACTTGTCTTTATATATTGCCTTTTAATGCAAAGTTCAAGGTGTTGGCTGACTGGAAGCCAATGTAAATCAGCAAGAAAAATCTACGATTGACACCTAACTGAGAGAGCGCTGTGTCGAAGGGGCAGTACTGAAGGAGCACTGCACTGTGGGAGGAGGAGTGCTATGGGAGCATTGCATTGTGGAAGGGGCAGTACTGAGGGAGCGCTGCACCATCAGATAGTCAGTACTGAAGCAGTACTGTACAATCCACAGGCCAGTACTGAGGGAATGCTGCACTGTCAAGAGATGCCGTCTTTTGGATAAGATGTTAAAACTCTCCCGTCTGCCCTTTCAGGTGGATGCAAAAGATCTCACAGCCACTACTTAGAAGAGCAGGAGAACTTGGTGGGAACATCTTAAGAGGAGGAGAGAGGGAGCCAGAGAGGTTTAGGGAGGGAATTCCGGAGCTTAGGGCCCAGGCAGCTGAAGGCATAGCCGCCAATGGTAGAGCGAAGGAAATCAAGAATGTGCAAAGGGCCAGAATTGGAGAAGTGCAGAGATTTGGAGAGTTAGAGGGCTGAAGGAGTTACATAGATAGGGAGGGGGAGAGGCCATGAAAGGGTTTGAACACAAGGATGAAAATTTTTAAATTGAGGCGTCGCCAGACTAGAAGCCAATGTGGGTAAGCAAGCACAGGAAAGTGATGGGCGAATGGGATTTGGTGCAAGTTGGGATACAGTTTTGGATGAGTTGAAGTTTACAGGGTGCAAGTTAGAAGGCTGGCCAGGAAAGCGTTGGAATAGTCTGGGCAAGTAACAAGAGAATTGATGAGGGCTTCAGCAATACATACAACTGAAGCAAGGGCAAGGTGGAAGAGGTTAGAAGGGCATTGAGGAGAGGAAATCAAGAAGCAGGAAAACCGTTCTCAAATTGAGAGGTTCTGGACAAACATAAGTTAGACTCGGCAAAGATGCAGTGGGTCTCTCACGATACAGTAAAAATGCAGAGATGATTAAGATAGTATAACATGGTGCAGTGAAGTAGCAGCAGAGGTCACTAATGGGAAAAGAAAGAATTGAATTCACATAGCGACCTTCACTGCCTCAGGACACCCAAACATTTTACAGCCAGTGAAGCACTTCTTGAACTGCAGCCAATGTTGCAATACAGGAAACAGCACAACCTGCACACAGTAAGCTCCCACAAACAGCAAAAACACAACAGTTCATCTTTATCTTAAATTATGTTAGTCAAAAGATATATATTTGCCCCAGGACACCAGGGAGAGCTCCCCTGCTCTTCTTCGAAACAGTGGCAATGGGATCTTTCATGACATAAAGGTGGAAAGATATAATAGTATTAGAAGCATTTCAGAGAAGGTTCACTTGACTGATTCCTGGGATGAGGAAAGGTTTGACAGGTTGGGCCTACGTCCATTGGAGTGTAGAAGAATGAAGGGTGATCTTGTCAAAACACATAAGATCCTGAGCGGATAAAAGCAAAAAACTGCAGATGCTGGAAATCCAAAACAAAAACAAAAATACCTGGAGAAACTCAGCAGGTCTGACAGCATCTGCGGAGAGGAACACAGTTGGCGTGAGGGCGGATGCGCGGGAGATGGGCCGGACACGGTTGAGGGCCCTGTCAACCACCGTGGGTGCAAAACCTCGGTTAAGGAAGAAGGAGGACATGTCAGAGGAACTGTTTTTGGAAAGTGGCATCGTAAGATCCTGAGCGGAATTGACAGGGTGGATGTGAGAGGATATTTCCCCATCTGGGAGAGACTAGAACTAGGGGACACAGTTTAAAAATAAGGGGTCCTCCTTTTAAGACTGAGATGAGAAGTTTTTCCCCTCAGAGGGTCATTGGACTGTGGAATTCTCTTCCCCAGCAAGCAGTGGGGGCAGGGTCATTAAATATTTTTAAGGCTGAGTTAGGTAGATTCTTGACTGACAAGGTTATAGGAGGTTAGACAGGAAAATGGAGCTGAGGCCAGAATCAGAGTTGTCGTGAGCTGGCAGAGTAGGCTGGAGGGGCTGAATGGCCCGCTCCTGCCCCTAATTCATAAGTTCGTATGTAGGACAGACAGTTTAAACCCCCTGTCAGAAGATGGCACCTCTGACAGTGCAGCACTCTCTCTGTACTGGCAATGGAAGTACAGTAGAAGCAAGATGGCTTTCAGAAGGAGCCTCTTATTCAAAAGGTTAGCAAGTATGTTTTGGAATAATGTACAGCTTAGATATTAAGAGCAGATCAGACACATGAGGGGCCGCTCAACCGTGGGATGATAAATTAGGCGTGTCAGATAGCTCCACTGGCTGTAAAGCTTCTCATCAGTGCCACCCCACAGTCTCTTGAAGGGATTTAAAAATTCCATTCAGCTCTTAGAGAAATAATTTAATCTCTTTTCCTTTAATAGAGCCAGTGTCTGATCTCTGCCATCAAACATTAAAGCTTAAATGTTAAGGGGATCATCTACATTTTTAATCTCTCCCTTTTCAGTGACGTGAAAGGATTTATATCTCCTAATACATCTCTTCCCTGTGCAATCCTCATTTTAAGGTTCATTGTAATGACATGATGATTCTTATCAGCCTCATTCTAAACTAATTTAATGTGTTGATGCATATGGATAAAGGAGCGTCTCTAAATTGCTTACTGAAAACTGACCAGAAAAGCACTGGGTGAAGTAAGGGAACATCCATCAATGTTCGCCCTATGCATCATTCTTGAAATGGCTTTGTGATTAATGGGCAGATTCTATCTGGACCATTGCATTCAGTTCTGGGTATCATGTCAAAGGAAGAATATATTGGCTTTGGAGGCAGGAGAAGTGCAGATTAATGGAAAGAAGGACCTTACACTTCTACAGCGCCTTTCACGACCCCAGGACACCCAAAATCACTTTTACAGCCAATCGAGCACTTTCAAAGCGTGGCCAGTGTTGTAATGTAGGAAACCCAGCAACTAATATGTGCACAGCAAGATCCCACAAACAGCAATGCAATAACGGGTAAATAATCAGTTTTAGTGTTGTTGGCTGAGGGATAAATATTGGCCAAAGACACGGGGGCGAATGTTTGCCAGATTATTACCAGGGCTTCAAGGGTTAAATTATAAGGACATTCTGCATAAAAATTGGCTTGCGTTCCCTTGAGGTTCGAAGGTTGAGGGGTGATTGATTGAGGTGTTTAAAATTATGAAAAGAATTTCATACAATCAGTACTGAGAAACTATTTCCTCTGATGGGATATCAGAACAAGGGGGCATAACCTTAACATGAGAGCCATGGGTAAATGGAGTTGAGGTACAGATCAGCCATGATCTGAATGAATGGAAGAACGGGCTCAAAGGGCTGAATGGCCTCCCTCTGTGCCTATGTTATTAAGTGCAGACCAGATACAGAAACATTCAAATGTAGCCCTTGCATGCAATTCACACCTTGGAAACACTGGTGCTTCTGAACGATGAAGGGTAATATTTAAGACATGGATGCTTTTCACAGTCACTTTTCTGAGTTCAAGTCCCACTCCAGAGACTTGAGCACATAACCCAGGCCAGTACTCTCAGTCCCAGTCCTGAGGGAGTGCCGCACTGCCGGAGGCGCCAGCTTTGGGATGAGACATTAAAACCCGGCCCCGACTGCTCTCTCAGGTGGACGTGAAAGATCCCACAGCCCCTATTTTAAAGAAGAACAGGGATACTATCTCCAGAGTCCAGGTCAATATTTATCCCGCAACCAACGTTACAAAAATCAGGTTATGTGGTCAAGCTGGGAGCTTGCTATGCACAAATTATCTGCACAATCCCTACATTACAATAGTGACTATGCTTTTTGAAAAATGTATCTCATTGGCGGTGAAGCTCTTTGGGATCTCCTGAGGTTGTGAAAGATGCTAAAGAAATGCAAGTTCCAGAACTTTGAAAATCCCAGCCCAAAACTAGAGGCCATCAATATCAGACAGTCGCCAAGAAATCCATTTGGGAATTCAGGAGAAACTCCTTCACCCGGATAATAGTGAGAATGCGGAACTCACTACTACACTTTCTTGAGGCTGATGGCATAGACGAATTTAAAGGGAAGCTGGATAAACAAGTGGGGGTTAAAGGAATAGAGTTTTATGCTTTTTTTTAAAAAGTTAACTCATGGCATATGAACATCGCTGGTAAGGATGCCCAACCCTAATTCCATTTATTGCCCATCCCGATTGCGTTGGCGAAGGTGATGGTGAGCCGCCTTCTTGAACTACCGCAGTCCCGTGTGATGAAGACACTCCTACGGTGCCCTTGAGGAGGGTTTCGACCCATCGACAGTGAAGGAGCGGCTAATATATTTCCAAGTCAGGATGTTTGTGACTTGGAGGGTAACTTAAGAGCGGGCGGTGTTCCCATGTGTCAGTTGGCGCTCTGGTGGTGGAGGCTGGTGATCAAGTGAGATGAGACAGCCTGAGAGGAAGCTCAAGTGGAGCATAACTGGACTGGTTGGGACAAAGGGCCTTGGCCATGTGTCCCAGGAAATTCTATTAGTTGAGGCCTTTGCTCACCTTCATCTGCACGACTGCGAGGATTGTCCTGTTCCTCCGAGCCAGGATCAGTGCCAGAAGAGGAGACCGGCAATGTTTGGTGGCCGTACATCTCGTGCCATTGACTGAACGCCGTCTCAAAGGACTTTGCCAAGCAGACCGTGATGGCCTTGGCCTTCTCCGCCTTGTTGCACAGGAACACGCGACACTGGAGCTGCCCTTTGCTCTTGCAGATGTAGAGGAAGACGTTGGTGTGGCCCCTGTCCGCTGTGCAATAGGCAATGTCGTGGAGGTAGGTCTTGGTGATCTGCCGGCCACTCGAGATCTCCTTCACCTCCAGGTAGCGCGGCCTCACCACCAGGGCGTGGTCCTTGCAGGCCTTGGAGGACTCCTTGCCCACCAGACGGTTGACTACCTCCCTGGTCTGTTCAACCTGCAGTGAGTAGATTTTCTCCATCCCCATGTAACGCACCTTGAACAGTGGGTCACCGTGGGACAGATTCTTGGTTTTGTCCTTCTTAAACCTCCGACGGAAAACAGCTGGCGAGTTTTTAATACTGTGAATGAAGTGGAAATTGTTGAGCGACATAATCCCAAATGTCCGAGGACCCCTTCAAGACTCTTCGGCTGGATGAGTTAGACCTGGGTGTGGAAAGAGAAAAATTTCAGAGAAGAGATCTTGCTGAGTTTGTCCTTTTCTCTAATTCTTTCATGGGACGCGGGCATTGCTGGCAAGGACATTTGTTGCCCATCCCTAACGGCCCTTGAACTGAGTGGCTGGCCGGGCCATTACAGAGGGCAGCTAAGAGTCAACCATATTGCTGTCTGGAGTCCAGATGTAGGCCAGATCAAGCAAGGACAGCAGACTTCCTTCCCTAAAGGACATTAGTGAACCAGATGGGTTTTTGTTTTACAGCAATTGATAATAGTTGTCGTGGTCACCATTACCAAAATTTTTGCAGATTTATTAATTTAATTTAAATTCCACTGGCTGCCATGGTGGGAATTTGAACCCATGTCCCCAGAGCATTAGCCTGGGCCTCTGGATTAATTATTACTGTGCCACAGTCTCCTCAGGTCTAGCTCTTGCCCAAGAGTATGAAGGGACAAGGTCAACCATCACCAATTCAACCAGCCAACCGATGACAGAGAGAAGTGAGAGACAGCAAGAAAAACTTGCATTTCTATAGTGCCTTTCACAACCTCAGAACGGCCCAGAGCACCTTGCAGCCAATGAAGTACATTTTAAAGTGCAGTCACTCACTGATTTGCATCCAATTGTTTTGAATTCTTTCCATAACATCCAACTTGTGCACAGCAAGATCCCACAAACAGCAATGTGATCTTGACTTTTTTTTTGTTAATGATGTTGGTTGAGGGATAACCATTTGCCCAGGACGCCGGGGAGAGCTCACCCCTCGCTCTTCTGCAAAACAGTGGCCCCCTGGGATCTCTTACACTGCCTGAGAGTGGGGAATAGGGTCTCAGTTTAACGCCCCATCCCAAAGGCGACCCCTCCACCAGTACAGCACTCTCTCAGCGGTACACTGAGCATGTCAGCCTGAATTTTGAGTTCCAAGTCTCTGGGGTAGGACAAACATCTGACTCAGAGGCGAGAGGGGTTCGCTCTACTGATCAGGGTCGACACACTCCAGAGACACCTGCTAACTTTCGAGGAGAAAGTGTCTGTCTACCCATTCAACACCTTCCCTCCACAGTACAGTCTGGATTTGGTAACTCATATGCACAAGCAAGCACAGGTGCAGTCAAAGCAGCATACATCACAAAAGGCGGCCATTTGACCTGTCGTCCTGGGCCGGCTCTTTTGAACGTACGCTGTTTGACTTAAACACAGCGACTATTTTGTGCACAGCAAGATCCCACTGCCAGCAAAATGAGATGCGTGTCCCATCGCCTCAGGGCGTTCGAAAGTGCCTTACAGACTTACTTCCTTTGACGTGCAGTCACTGCCCCTGTCTCTTGGTGGGGAGTTTATAATGCCGATAGGGGTGAGATGAAGAAGGGGGTGGGAGGAGGCTCATGTGGGGGCACAAACTGCGGCATGGACCAGTCAGGACAAAGGGCCTGTTTCCGCGCTGTAAATGTTAGCAGAGCCAATATCGAACCCTGCCCAACCTATGTGTGCCGTAGAGCGTAGCGAGCACACTTTTGCTTCATTCACATTGTCCACGGCACTGACTCATCAGCTAACTCCGTTACATGCAATGGCCTGCGCGGAGAGAGGATTGAAACACATAACTTCCAAAATACGTACCTAACAAACACACATAGGAGGCTTTTAAATTGCGGATTGTGTTGTCAAACTCACTGAGTAACACTCAAGCCCCGTTTCCAACGGAGCTCTTTCTAATCCCATGGCAGCCACAGCAGCTCACCCACTAATTAAATCCTAAATAATTAACTCACTTTTCCCTTGCCCATGCACAGAGAATTAAATCTTTCCCTGGCAACCACACTGCCAATGAAAAGGCCAAACACAAATGACATAGCAACCACAATACCCAAAGGCTTTCTTTACGAGAAGATATCACACCCTCCGCTGATGTCATTGTGTGTGGCACGCTGTCTGAATTCCCCTCCCTCTTGTTTATCGATCCAGAGTTAATTTATAGACAAAAGCCAACAAACATGACAGTCAATTTCCACGCAGCAAGCTCTCACAAACAGAAATGCGAACATACAAGCAAGGAAATGCGACCCTGTCCAGATAAAGTTATTTCACTGATGTTGCTTGAGGAATAAATATTGGTCCCCAGGACACCAGGGAGAATCACCCCTTCACCCCCCACCCCAGCTCTTCTTCGAAATAACGGACGTGAGAACTTTTACGTCCACCCGAGAGGGCAAACGGAATCTTGGTTTAATGTCTCAACCAATAGACAGCACTTCTGACAAGGCAACGTGCCCTCCCTCAGTACTGCACTGCGAGTGTCAGCCTTGAGTGGGACTTGAACCCATGACTGCCTGATTCAGAGGTGAGAATTGGCGGCAATAAATGCTTTCTAGGTGTGAAGACTCACTGGTGAAGTGAAGATCTGGCTGTGCATAACAGTCACATAAATAGTGCTGAAACAATTTTGCACTTCAAGTGTGATGGTGCAGTACTGGCATTTATCGATGCCAGTATCGATCTTACACCTCAATCTTAAAATCCTTATCCTTGTTTAGAAATCTCTCCATGGCCTCTTCCCATCTCCTCCACCACAACCCTCCAAGATCTCTGCCCTCCTCCAATTCCGGCCTGCTGAGCATCCCCAGTTTCCATTGCTGCCCCATTGGCAGCCATGCCTTCAGCCGGCTGGGCCCTGAGCTCTGGAATTCCCTCCCTAAAGCTCTGCGCCTCTCTCCTTCCTCCTTGAAGATGCTCCTCAAAA
Source organism: Carcharodon carcharias (assembly GCF_017639515.1). NCBI lineage: Eukaryota > Metazoa > Chordata > Chondrichthyes > Lamniformes > Lamnidae > Carcharodon > Carcharodon carcharias. Next base: position 8,827,501 of record NC_054499.1, on the reverse strand, counting down.
CCAACCCCTTTGACCAAGTGCCTGCTACAACACCTCCTTACCTGACTCAATACCAAATTACCTCCGAAACGCCTCGGGACGATTCACCACGTTGAAGGTGCTACATAAATGCAAGTTGTTCTCCCAATGTGCTTCAGATCAGTTTTCAGTAAGCAATTTTGAGACGCTCCCTTATCTGTGTGAAAACTGATCAACTGATTAGAACCAGGCTGACAGGAATCTTCATATCTTTGAATGGACCTTCCAAGAAAGTCAAAAGTAAGGATTTCGCCATGAATGGTTAGAGATTTGATCCTTCCATCTGGGAACTTGCTGTGCGCAAATTGGCTGCGGTGTTTTCCCCAACAGCGACTACACTTCAAAAAGTACTTCATTGGCTTTAAAGCATTTTGGGGCATCATGAGGCTACTTATGAAAAGATGATGGGTGGGGGTTGGGAAAGGGTAAAGAGAGATAGAAACGGGGCAGGCTCCAGCAGTTAAATGGTTAAAAAGCTTCAATTTAAAAACAAGTAAGAGAACACTGTATGTGTTTGATTTTTTTAAAAAGACACCATCTCCCGCTGGTATAATGTTTGTGATGAAGAAACCTGAACATTACCTCATCTGGGTCCCAAGCCTGGGCCTGTGCATCAGTTGCTAAGCAAGTGCATCTAAAGTTACCCTTAGGGACAGAGAGATTGCGGCTGAGATTATACAAGGTTGGGGGGAGTTTGGGTGCACAGGTGGTTGGGGGTGCACGAGTAGTGGGAGACAAGTGAGAGAGAAACAAAGAGGAAATTGAAAATTTACTCTCTGCCCACCCTGCAAAAGTGGGGTTCCCACAGTCATAATCCTAGTTAGATTATGATGGTGGCGACTCTGGTGTTACAAAGAGTTTTTGTGGAGTCAGCCACACGGTGTGAAACATAAGAGGCCACTCAGCCCCTCGAGCTTCTCCAGCCATTCAATGAGATCATGGCTGATCTGCGACCTAGTTTCATATAACCCGCCTTTGCCCCACAACCCGATGGCTAACAAAAATTTATCAACCTCTGTTTTAAAATTAACAATGGATCTGGCATTAATTGCCAAATTCAAGATTTATTTATCTCACTGAGTTTAAAAGCCCCCAAGTTCATGGAGACATGAACTCATGTCTCCACACCATTAGCCCAAACCTCTGGCTAAGTAACCATGAGCCCCATCCTCCCTATAGTAAAAGGGTTTGGCATAGAAAGAGCCAATGTGGGACTGGGTACAGTAAAGGAACACATGACCCAGTCCCACAGAAGAATGAGGGGGGGAATCTCATAGATACCTATAAAATTCTATCAGGACTAGACAGGGTTGTTGCAGGAAGGATGTTCCCGATGGTGGGGGAGTCCAGAACCAGGGCTCACAGTCTGAGGATACGGGGTAGACCAAATAGGACTGAAATGAGAAATTTATTTACCCAGACAGTGGTGAGCCTGTGGAATTCGTTACTACAGAAAGTGGTTGAGACCAAAACATTGTATGTTTTCAAGGAGTTAGATATAGCTCTTGGGGCGAAAGGGATCAAAGAGTATGGGGAGAAAGCGGGAGCAGGCTATTGAGTTGGATGATCAGCCATGATCATAATGAATAGCAGAGCAGGCTCGAAGGGCAGAATGCCTACTCCTGCTCCTACTTTCTATGTTTCTATGACCTGAGTCTAGAGGGCAGTCTAGTACTAGACAGAGACGTGCGTAGAGGCAAGCATGGAGCCAGCTCCTTGCTTAGACCTCATACCACACATATGTATGTAGCTGCTAGTGGTTAATAAGCACTTACTGTTAAACTATATAAAAATCAGAACATCCTCATGAGACCTACTGAACTACACACATCATCTTACAACATGGTGGCATCACTACCCTTCTCCACAACCCATGCTGACCTTTGTCAAGAACTGTTTGAAGGCTCACAGAATAAACAGCCCACAGGTTCTTCCGTTAGCCTTGATGCTGTAACTTCCAAGTTCATAATTAAGATACAGCCTGCCTTTTTCACAGAAATTCATTCTGGAGTCAGATCGCAGCACAACTCTCGATTCAAACTACAGCCAGGGCATCGGTGCTGAGTGAACCTGGTGTCGAGCAATTCTGAGTTGTCCCCGTGAACGCACCCTTAAAACCGGGTCTTCTCGTCTGAGAGTTTTACAAATAAGTCACCACATGAGTAAAAACTGGCCTTGGTTTCCCATTTTAACCTTGAGCGCAGGGTTCTGTTTATCATGGTTGCACAGAATGTTTCAGGATGTCTAATAAGGCACAATGCAGCTTCACAAAATCTGCAGACTCTGCCACATGCAGAGCAGGTGGTGCTTGAGGGCTTGGATAGATGGGTTGTTTGGATGTTGGTGCGCTCCCCCTCACCGCCTTGACTTGGCCTCTCCACGTCCCCAGTTAAATCTGCCGTGCCTTCCCGAATGAGCCGTCTTCACTTTGGTCAGTCACAGGCGGGAGACTCCCACGGGTCGGCGGGCAGGTCTGACCTCTTCGAGGAGGTTTCCGCCTTCCTTTCTGGGAGTCTCTTGCCACGACTGCTCCTGTTCTAATGACTCTCGCCCGTCCTCTGAAGCGGCCCTCGCAACCCAGTCTGCCAAGGATGGGAAATACATGCCAGCCTTTAGACAACGCCTGGATCCTGAGTACGAATTAAAAAAAAATAAAAGTACTTGAGGGTTTGGGGTCCATGGACCAAAAAAGGGGAGAGCAAAAAAAAAATTATTATTTGAACGCACTGAACCCTCCTCAGTCAGAGTTCCCTGGTCTCTCCACCCTTTTGACCCACAATCTTTATTTACAAAGCGACTGGCTTCGCTGACCGCTGGCTAGTACAGGTTGGATCTAGATTGCGAGCAGATTCTGTCAGAGCCTCTCCCACTCTCCAGCCTTCGTTACTGAGAGCCAAGGGGCAATCATGGCTTTTTCTGGGTTAATTCCTGTCCCCCCACCCCCCACCCCACTCCTCCAAGAGCAAAAAGCTAAAACCACACTAGAGCACAAATTAAGGCAGCTTCCCCAGAATCTTCAGTCCCTTGGACTACAACTGCATTTTTCTGAGAGAATCCAGGAGAAAATCCGTCCTACGATTATATTCACTGCAAATATAACTTATACTTAAACATGCAAGATAAGCCCTGAGGGTTTTAATTTACCTGTTCTTTGTGGACACAAAGTACTTGGCCGTTCGAGTCTCTTATGACCTGTTGTCTGCGTCTTTCTCTGTCTCCCTTCCTCTCTCTCTCTTTCTCTGGCATTCCTCCAAGTCTGTTACTATTTGCAGCCAGTGAGGTGAAGAGTCGCGTCAAGCATCAGTCAGCAAGGGAAAGAGAAGGCAGACCCCAGAACGATCCCTGCCTTCGAATTTGCGCAAACACATAACTGCACGTAGGCAGCTGTTTGGCTTAAAAACATCTGAGCACACTTGAGGAGGAGGAATAGCAAAGGGGAGAGAGGAATTAAAGCCAGTTCCTCGCTCTGACTGGAGGCTGCCCAAAGGCTTGTGGAACCTTCTGATCTTCTGTACGAGCAGCATGGAAACCCAAACATAACCCCATCTAAATTAACTCCATAGTTCCCCAATGACCCCAGCCGAATATAACCCAGCAGACACCCAGATAACGCCAATGTCCCTTAGATAACCCCAGCCTAAAATAATCCCTAATAAATAAACCTCGTGGACTCCCAAACAAATCCCACAGACCCCCAGATAAGCCCCACCATGAAATGTTACCCCCTAGTCCCTTAAACAACTCTCTCCCCCCCCCCCCCACCCCCCCTCCCCAGATAAACCCCCAATGTCCCCAGGTGCTGTCTGCAATGCCTATCAGTCTGGACCATCTTCCCTGTGAGGTGCTGAATCCCACTCACCGGCACGCACCGGTTGTTTCTCTCGTTCTGTCACATGAATTGACGCATAGCCAGAACATTTACAGAAACAATACCACACCTTCTTAACCCTTCACTGCCCTGATCAATCCCACTCTCTTTTTCCCATTGAGAGGTTTGATTAAGCCGCTTCCTCCTATCAGAAGCCGAGTTCCATAAAGGGGATTGTGCAGGGTGAAACTACAGTATATTTTAGGTGTAAGAAAGCTGATTTAAAGGGCCCCTCCCTACCTAGGGAGGTTAACGCAAGTGTTCTTGTCAAAATCTGCCTCACTTTTCGCCTCCTCCCTTTGAAGACCTCCCTGGCAAAATTGCCACTCCTGATGTAGGGGGTTGGACAAGAAGCGTGGACAGGCAGCTCCACCATTGGGGGGGGGGGGGGGGGCGGAGAGACACATCTCAACCACATCTCAGCCACACACACATCCTGTCCTCAACCGTAAATCTTTCCACGTGCACTCCCAGCAACAGGAAGGGGGTGTGGGAGGATGGAGGGAGTCTTTGTGCTGTCAATCAACTTTGGAAAGCCAATTATTGAGTGCCTCCCCTTGTCTTCCTTGGCCTCAATATCCTGCAGCACTTTGGGAATGGGAGAGGGGGAGAAGCTGGTTGGGGGTGGGGGGGGGGGGTTGGTGGTCAGGGGTCCATTCTAAAAACCAAGCGGTGAAAAAATGTTGCTTAGAGACCACTTGGTAACTGAGTGATTACTGTAGATCGCGGTATATAAGTCAACCCGCAATATAAGACAACCCAATTTTTCTGGTCCCAAGTATCATGTTTTGGCATTACCCAGTGTATATACCCTGTGACTGCCCTCCTGCTTTTCAGCCACGACATGCTATGCTCACATTAGTGGTCAGCCTCAATTTTTCTGCCCACAAATGCATGTCTCACTTGCCTGTACCCTACAACCGGACGCAAGGGATCAAGCAGGCGATCCAGGCTGCGTCCTCAAAGTGCAGTTTAAGACAGTCTTTGCGTTGGATGCCGATGCATTTCAAAACGGAGACCACCCACGCCACTGGTTCAATTTTATAATCGGCATGTAAGCCGACTCCTGGCTCTGGAGGGATTTTTCGCGGCGTCAAAGGTTGACTTACACGCTGACATCTATGGTAAATCCAGCATGAGCCAAGGTGCTGTAATTACATCCTCCCACCAGCGGAGGCGCCACTTTGCAATGTGACTCGCTTACTTGGCACTTCGCATTATTAACACAGGCTAAAGTGAGGTTGAGTGTCTTGGGCTACAGGAAGATATAGACAGGATGGTCAAATGGGCAAATAAGTGGCAGAAGGAATTTAACCCTGAGAAGTGTGAGGTGATACACTATGGAAGGGGTAATTTGACAAGGAAGTATTCAATGAACAGCATGACACTAGGAAGTTCTGAGGAACAAAAGGACCTTGGCATGTGTGTCCATAGATCTCTGAAGGCGGAGGGGGATGTTAGTGGGCTGGTGAAAAAGGCATATGGGACACCTGTCTATCAATCAAGGCATAAATTACAAAAGTAGGGAGGTCATGTTGGAGTTGTATAGAACCTTGGTGAGGCCACAGCTGGAGTACTGTGTGCAGTTCTGGTCACCACATTATAGGAAGGATGTGATTGCACTGGAGAGGGTGCAGAGGAGATTCATCAGGATGTTGCCTGGGATGAAACATTTAAGTTATGAAGAGAGGTTGAATGGACTTGGGTTGTTTTTGTTGGAGCAGAGAAGACTGAGGGGCGACCTGATCGAGGTGTACAAGATTATGAGGCGTATGGACAGGGTGATAGGGAGCAGCTGTTCCCCTTAGTTGAAGGGTCAGTCACGAGGGGACGTAAGTTCAAGGTGAGGGGCAGGAGGTTTAGGGGGGGGTGTGAGGAAAAACTTTTTTACCCAGAGGGTGGTGACAGTCTGGAATGCACTGCCTGGGGGGGGTGGTGGAGGCAGGTTGCCTCACATCTTTTAAAAAGTCCCTGGATGAGCACTTGGCACCATAAGACATAGGAGCAGAAATTAGGCCATTCGGCCCATCAAGTCTGCTCCACCATTCAATCATGGCTGAAAAGTTTCTCAACCCCATTCTTCCACGTTCTCCCCGTAACCTTTGATCCCCTTACCAATCAAGAACCTATCTATCTCGGTCTTAAATACACTCAACGACCAGGCCTCCACAGCCTTCTGTGGCAATGAATTCCATAGATTCATCACTCTCTGGCTAAAGAAGTTTCTCCTCATCTCTGTTCTAAAAGGTCTTCCCTTTACTCTGAGGCTGTGCCCCTCGGGTCCTAGTCTCTCCTACTAATGGAAACATCTTCCCCACGTCCACTCTATCCAGGCCTTTCGGTATTCTGTAAGTTTCAATCAGATCTCCCCTCATCCTTCTAACCTCCATCGAGTACAGACCTAGAGTCCTCAAGCGTTCCTCATATGTTATGCCTTTCATTCCTGGGATCGTTCTCGTGAACCTCCTCTGGACCCTATTCAGGGCCAGCACATCCTTCCCGAGATACGGGGCCCAAAATTGCTCACAATATTCTAAATGTGGTCTGACCAGAGCCTTATAAAGCCTCAGCAGCACATCCCTGCTTTTATATTCTAGTCCTCTCGAAATAAATGCCAACATTGAATTTGCCTTCCTAACTACCAACTCAACCTGCAAGTTAACCTTAAGAGAATCCTGGACTAGGACTCCCAAGTCCCTTTGCACTCCAGATTTCTGAATTCTCTCCCCATTTAGAAAATAGTCTATGCCTCTATTCTTCCTACCAAAGTGCATAACCTCACACTTCCCCACGTTGTATTCCATCTGCCACTTCTTTCCCCATTCTCCTAACCTGTCCAAATTCTTCTGCAGCCTCCCTGCCTCCTCAATACTACCTGTCCCTCCACCTATCTTTGTATCATCTGCAAACTTAGCCAGGATGCCCTCAGTTCCTTCGTCTAGTTCATTAATGGATAAAGTAAAAAGTTGTGGTCCCAACACTGACCCCTGCGGATCTCCACTTGTCACCGGCCGCCATCCTGAGAAGGACCCCCTTATCCGCACTCTCTGCCTCCTGCCAGACAGCCAATCTTCTATCCATGCTAGTACCTTGCCTCGAACACCATGGGCTCTTATCTTACTGAGCAGCCTCCTGTGCGGCACCTTGTCAAAGGCCTTCTGGAAGTCCAAGTATATAACATCCACTGGCTCTCCCTTGTCTAAGCTACTCATTACCTCAAAGAATTCTAACAGATTTGTCAGGTAGGACCTCCCCTTGATGAAATCATGCTGACTTTGCCCTATTTTATGATGCACTTCCAAGTATTCTGAAATCTCATCCTTAATAATAGACTCTAAAATCTTACCAACAACCGAGGTCAGGCTAATCGGCCTGTAATTTCCCATCTTTTGCCTCACTCCCTTCTTAAACAAGGGGGTTACATTAGCGATTTTCCAGTCCTCTGGGACCCTCCCTGACTCCAGTGCTTCCTGAAAGATCACCACTAACGCCTCCACTATCTCTTCAGCTATCTCCTTCAGAACTCTGGGGTGTAATCCATCTGGTCCAGGTGATTTATCCACCTTCAGACCTTTCAGTTTTCCTAGCACCTTCTCCTTGGTAATGCCCACCATACTCACCTCTGCCCCCCAACTCTCTTGAACTTTGGGGATGTCACTCGTGTCTTCCACCGTGAAGACTGACGCAAAGTACCTATTCAGTTCCTCCGCCATTTCTTTGTTCCCCACTACTACTTCTCTAGCGTCATTTTCCAGTGGCCCAATGTCCACTTTTGCCTCTCTCTTACCCTTTATATATCTAAACAAACTCTTGCAATCTTCTTTTATATTACTGGCTAGTTTACCCTCATATTTAATCTTCTCCTTCCTTATTTCTTTTTTAGTTGTCCTCTGTTGGTCTTTGTAGGCTTCCCAATCCCTTGGTTTCCCACTGCCCTTCGCCACATTGTATGCTTTCTCTTTAGCTTTTATGCTGTCCCTGACTTCTCTTGTCAGCCATGGTTGCCTTGTCCTCCCTTTAGTATGCTTCTTCTTCCTAGGGATGAATTTTTGCTGTGTCTCCCAAATTACTCCCAGAAACTCCTGCCATTGCTGTTCCACTGTCTTTCCTGCTAGGCTCATCTCCCAGTCAATTCTGGCCAGCTCCTCCCTCATGCCTCTGTAGTTGCCCCATCATAACATTCAAGGCTATGGGCCGGGTGCTGGTAAATGGGATTAGGGAAGTAGGTCAGGTGTTTCTCACATGTCGGTGCAGACTCGATGTGCCGAAAGGCCTCTTCTACACTGTATGATTCTGTGATTCTGTAAAGTTGGTCAAAATTGCAAACAAACATCAGGTTTTTGAATGTATTAATAGGTATAAGGGAACTCCTTTGTAAACCACCCTTTTCAGTGTAGATTCCGTTTGAAAATAAATGCTTTGGGATGAGATGTTAGCCCACATTTCTCAGAGGCTGCTTGGAGCAATCACCATGACAGGCAGGATGGGCCGAATAGCCTCCTTGTATGCAGGTTTTTTTTTTCCAGGGTTTTTTCCCCATTGCTTTCTGGTTTTTAGTGGGATTTTATTCTTAGCCTAGTTTTATACGAAAATGTCAAAACTGCTCCTCAATGTCCTCCAAGTTTAACCCATGAGACGATGAGCCACATCGAAATAAATTTAAAATTCGACAAATCCTACAGCTGATAAAGAGGCCATTTGGCCTGTCGTGCCTCTGCAAGCCCTTTTGAAGAGCTATCCAATTATTCCCACTCGCCCCCGCCCTTAAATTTCCCCATTTTACCTTTGTAATTCCTTTTTTGAAATTTCCTATTGAATCTGATTCCACATCACGACAACATGCTGTGTAAAAAAAGTTCTCCTCATCTACCCCTCTGGTTCTTTTGCCGATTACCTTTGACCTGTGTCCCTCTGGTTACCGACCCTCCTGCCACTGGAAACAGGTCCTCCTTATTTACTCTATCAAAACCCTTCATGATTTAAATTATAAACATAAGCAACATTCGGCCTCTCATGTCTGCGCTGCCATTTTTTAAATTCATTCACGGGATGTGGGCTTCTCTGACTGGGCCAGAATTTATTGCCCATCCCTAGTTGCCCTTGAGAAGGTGGTGGTGAGCTGCCTTCTTGAACCACTGTAGTCCATGTGGTGTAGGTACACCCACAGTGCTGTTAGGGAGGGATTTCCAGGATTTTGACCCAGCGACAGTGAAGGAACGGCCAAAAAAATTACCAAGTCAGGATGGTGAGTGGCTTGGAGGGGTATTTCCAGGTATCTGCTGCCCTTGTCCTTCTAGTTGGTAGTGGTCGTGTGTTTGGAAGGTGCTGTCAAAGGAGCCTTAGTGAATTTCTTCAGTGCATCTTGTAGATGGTACACACACTGCTGCTACTGTGCATCAGTGGTGGAGGGAGTGAATGTTTGTGGATGTGGCACCAATCAAGCGGGGTTGTTTTACCCTGGATGGTGTCGAGTTTCTTGAGTGTTGTGGGAGCTGCACTCATCCAAGCAAGTGGGGAGTATTACATCACACTCCTGACTCGTGCTTTGTAGATGGTGGACAGGCTTTGGGGAGTCAGGAAGTGAGTTACTCGTCACACTATTCCTAGCCTCTGACCTGCTCTTGTAGCCACAGTATTTATATGGCTAGTCCAGTTCAGTTTCTGGTCAATGGTAACCCGCAGGATGTTGATAGTAGGGGAATCAGTGATGGTAATGCCATTGAACATCAAGGGGTGAAGGTTAGCTTCTCTCTTGTTGGAGATGGTCATTGCCTGACACTTGTGTGGCGCGAATGTTACTTGCCACTTGTCAGACCAAGCCTGGATATTGTCCAGGTCTTGCTGCATTTGGACATGGACTGCTTCAGTATCTGAGGAGTCGCGAATGGTGCTGAACATTGTACAATCATCAGCGAACATCCCCACTTCTGACCTTATGATGGAAGGAAGGTCATTGATGAAGCAGCTGATGATGGTTGGGCCGAGGACACTACCCTGAGGAACTCCTGCAGTGATGTCCTGGAGCTGAGATGACTGACCTCCAACAACCACAACCATCTTTCTTTCTGCTAAGTATGACTCCAAACAGTGGGGAGTTTTCCCCCTGTTTCCCATTGACCCCAGTTTTGCTAGGACTTCTTGATACCACACTCGGTCAAGTGTGGCTTTGATGTCAAGGGCAGTCACTCTCACCTCACCTCAGGAGTTCAGCTCTTTTGTCCATGTTTGACCCAAGGCTCTAATGTGGTCAGGAGCTGAGTGGCCCTGGCAGAACCCAAACTGGGCGTCAGTGAGCAGGTTATTGCTAAGCAAATGCTGCTTGATAGCATTGTTGATGACCCCTTCCATTACTTTACTGATGATTGAGAGTAGACTGATGGGGCAGTAATTGGCTGGGTTGAATTTGTTCTGCTTTTTGTGTACAGGACATACCTGGGCAATTTTCCACATAGCTGGGTAGATGCCAGTGTTGTAGCTGTACTGGAACAGCTTGGCTAGGGGCATGGCAAGTTCTGGAGCACAAGTCTTCAGTACTATTGCTGGAATATTGTCAGGGCCCATATCCTTTGCAGTATCCAGTGCCTTCAGCCGTTTCTTGATATCACGTGGAATGAATCGAATTGAATGAAGACTGGCATCTGTGATGCTGGGGGCCTCCAGAGGAGGCTGAGATGGATCATCCACTCAACACTTCTGGCTGAAGATTGTTGCGAATGCTTCATCCTTATCTTTTACACTGATGTGCTGGGCTCCCTCATCATTGAGGATGGCGATATTTGTGGAGCCTCCTCCTCCGGTGAGTTGTTTAATTGTCCACCACCATTCAAGACTGGATGTGGCAGGACTGCAGAGCTTAGATCTGATCCGTTGGTTGTGGGATCGCTTAGCTCTGTCTATCACTTGCTGCTTAGGCTGTCTGGCACGCAAATAGTCCTTTGTTGTAGCTTCATCAGGTTGACACCTCATTTTTAGGTATGCCTGGTGCTGCTCCTGACACGCCTTCTTGCAATCTTCTTTGAACCAGAGTTGGTCCCCTGGTTTGATGGTAATGGTAGAGTGGGGGATATGATGGGCCATGAGGTTATAGATTGTGTTCAAGTACAATTCTGCTGCTGTTGATAGTCCAAAGCGACTCATTCAGACCCTCATGCGTGCTCTGCAATTCATTAAGATCATGGCTGATCTTCTACCTCAACTCCACTTTCCCGATCTTCCCCTCGAATCCCTTATTTTCCGAACGGTGCCCTAAAACCTATCGATTTCCATCTTCAATAAACCCAACAACTGGGCGTTGACATCAGCTCTCAAGGGTTGTGAATTCCAAAGGCTCCCAACCCTCTGAGTGAAGAAAGTTCTCCTAATCTCAGTCCGAAATGGCCGACTCTGTACCCTGAGACGGTGACGCCGTGTGTTCTAGTCTCTCCATGCCGGGGTGGAGGTACCAACCTTTCAGTATCTACTCTGTCAAGCCCATGAAGAATTCTATACCCTTCAATCAGATCGCCTCCCATAAACTCCAGGGAATATAGGCCCATTCTAATCAATAAAACAATATAGGCCTGAATTCTTTGGTCATTGGATGGGCCCCGAGAGCAGATGGGAAATGGACCACCGGCCGTGATCAGTCCCTGACTGCAATTTCACGCTGGCTGACTAATTAACGGCCAATCAGCGTGAAATGCGCGCTGAAATGCTCAGCGCTGCCAGGATGGGGGCACCAACCTAACTGAGGGTGCAGGTGAGCACTTTGAGGGAGCTCCCTGAAGGCAGACAGCTGCCCCAGGGAACTGCGGACCTCCACAGACTAAAGGACACCACAAAAACGCTGCATGATATGTCCATGCAACACAGCCAAGCACCTGAAAGCATACCTCATTAAAAAAAACCAGTACCCAGATAGCTCCCTTTATTTTATTTCCCCACGGAGATTTCATCCCAACCCTGGGCAAAATTGGGAATGTCGCCTGGGAGAATGGCCGGGTTTATGGCCAACCGTAAATGTGGACGGGCCACATAAAATCACAGCAGATTGCATCGTTAATGGGCTCGATTGCCCCCCTTAATTATCGGCGATCGTGCTTCCGACTGCCGTGCGCAGCCCGTCCTAGCGAAATATCACGCGGGTGTTGGGGTGACGTCGGGACCCTTGCCCAACGTCACCTCGCGCTATTTCATGCCCGTTCAGGTCAGGCACGCGCCCACCCATGGGATGTACAATTCTGGCCATAGTTTCCTGTTCCAGGCACCATAGCTCCAGCTTTAGCTCCAGACTCTGTCTCGTCCGGACTTGGTTGAAAGAAAGCCCGTGATTTTCTATCGCATGGTCACTCCCCAGCTTGGATGCAGGACCTCACTTGAAAGCTGGTCAGAAAATAGAGAACTCCCTGGTGAGCCTCTGCATGCTTTTTTGGTATTGACTCTTAGGAGGAAATGCTTTGAGATGAAAAGTTAGGCTTCATGCCCGGCCTGTCTGTCAGGCCCGCTCAATCACCATGGTGGCGGAGCTGAAACAATAGGAGAGACTCCTTGTGGGGAAATGATTAACTGGACTTCCTCTTGAACAGCTTCCAATTCCACAGGAAGTGTTTGCATGTATCTTATCGCATTTGTCTGTGTGTCCCGAAGCACTTTACGAACAATGAATCATACCGAAGCGTAAGAGTTATTCAGTGGAGGCTCGGTGGGTAATGCTCTGTCTCTCGTCTCGGAGCCAGAAGGTCATGGGTTCAAGTCCCACTCCATAGGCTTGAGCACAAAATCTGGACTGACACTCTCAGTGCAGTATTGAGAGTGTGCCACACTGTTGGAGGTACCGTCTTTCAGATGAGACATTAAACTGCAGCCCCACCCACCTATTCAAGGCCTAAAAGATCAAATTGGTTCTATTCCTAAAGACAGGTGGGGGTCTTCTTCCCCCTGTGCTGAAGCTAGCATTGGGTGAGGGGGAGATCGTGAACTGGAATAACCTTTCCCCTCTCAAATACTGCCACATGACCTATAATGTCCACCAGAACAGACAGAGCCAGAACTTAATATGTCACCTGAAGAACATCTCTGACAGTGCAGCACTCCCTCAGTACTGACCCTCTGACAGTGCAGCGCTCTCACAGTACTGACTCTCCAAGAGTGCAGCACCCCCTCATCATCAGCCCTCTGACATTGCAGTGCTTCCTCAGTACTGACTCTCTGACAGTGCAGCACTGACTCAGTACTGACCCTCCGACAGTGCATCACTCCCTTAGTACTGACCCTCTGACAGAGTACTGACCCTCTGACAGTGCAGCAATTCCTCAGTACTGATCCTCTGACAGAGCAGTGCTCTCTGCGGTGCTCCTCTGATAGTGCAGTACTTCACTGGGAGTGTCAGCCTGGATTAAAAGATCAGGTTTGTGGCTGCTTGAGAGGTGAGAGAGATGGACCTATTGAGCCCATGTTACCATTCCAACGTGGGCTCAATGGGTCCATTTCTCAGAACTATTGAAGGGTCATGAGGACTCAAAACGTCAAGTGTGCTCTTCTCCGCCGATGCTGCCAGACCTGCTGAGTTTTTCCAGGTATTCCTGCTTCTGTTTTCGTTTAGCAAGCCGCACAGTTGTATTCAGGAAGACAGCTCTCTAAGTGGAAATTTGGGGTGGGCAATAAATGCCGACTCTGCCTGCGACACCCACATGACGTGAAGGGAAGGAAGATTGACCCTTGCAGTGTACGTTTTGCTGCCGCAGTTCTTTTCCCTACCAGCAGATAGCGACCTCCCACTGCACATCGATGTGACAGGGTGGGCATGGTTATTATAGCCGAGGACAAAAACAGCTGCTGGAAATCAGAAATAAAAACAGAAAACGCTAGAACCACTCAGGGGGTTTGGCAGCCACAGTGGAGAGAAGCTGAGCCAATGTTTTAGAGTTCACTATCGATCTGAAACATGCTTCTCGCTCTCCGCAGATACTGCTGGACGATCCAGCATTCTGTGTTTTTATCCTACCGAGTCCTGTTTAATCATTATCACTGTGAAAGATACTAAGTGAAAAACACAACTGTCACTTTCTGCGTTGGCAACATAACCAACATGAGCTGTACTGCAGGGTGAGAGTAAAAGACAATGTTATAGCCAAACACTTATAGAAAGGCAAGGAATCTACAGCACAGAAACAAGGAGATTCAGCCCATTGAGTCCATGCCAGTATTTATGCTCCACACCAGCCTCATCACAATCTCACCCCATCACCATATCCTTCTATTCCTTTCTGCCTCATGCATTTATCCAGCTTCCCCTTAAATGCATCCGTACAATTCGTCTCAACCACTCTCTGTGGTAGCGAGTTCCACCGCTCTCTGGCCTGAACTTTCCCCTCATCGGGGAGTGGCTGGGGAACTGGCCCCCTTACCACGATCGGCGCCACCCCCCCCATTCCTATCAATGGCCAGCCAGCATGAAACACACGCTGAGAAGCTCAGCGTTGCTGGGGTTGGGGGGAAGAGGGCAGGCGACGATGGCACCCCGGACATGGGTGAGTGCTCCGAGAGAGCTCCCTGAAGCCAGGCAGCTGCCCCAGGGAACCACAGACCTGCAAATAATAAGATAACGCACAAAAAAAGCTGCAAAATCAATGCCTGCCCGCGCATCACAATCGAGCACCTGAAAGCTCACCTCGTAAAAGTGCAGTCCCCGGACATTTCCTTTTTTTAGTTCGTTCCCTAACGGAGGTTTCATCCCGCCCTTGGATGTGGTTTCGTGAAAAATGTAAAGGCCGCCTGGTTTGCCCTGTCCGCCAATCGTCGGGTTGGACGGGCCACGGAAAATCACAATCACGCCGTTAATGGGCTTAATTGTTGGCGGGCACCCTTCTGACTTCTGTGCGCACCCGCCAAGCGAAATATCGCACCAGTGCGTGATGATGTCAGGACGCTCGCCCAATTGGGTCAGGCACGTCCCCGCCTGTGGAACATAAAAACTCTTCCCCTCTGATGGGATGTGGGAATCACTGGCCAAGACCATATTTGTTGCCTATCCCCCTTGAACTGAGGGGCCACTCTTAGTTCAGAGCCAACCACATTGCTGAGGGTCTTGAAGTCACATGAAGGCTGATGACTAGTGAGCCAGATGGGTTTCGACACGAATCAATCATAGTTTCATGGTCTCCGTTACTAAGGCTGGCACTCAATTCCACCAGCTGCTGTAGTGGGATTTGAACTCATGTCCTCAGATTATTACACTGGGCCTTTGGGCATCATGGCAATACCACTACACCACTGTCTCTCGTTGATTTATTGCACCTGAATACCAGATATGATTTATTAGCGACTATCCGATGTCATCGGTAATGGGATCGCTGCACCATTCCAGTCCCGCAGTTTTAACTCAGGTTGAGTAAGTGGGTTTGGGACGAGTCGACCTTCTGTGGCATTGCTCATCGCCACAGTCTGCTGCCAGGGGCTCGTTTTCTGGCGTCTGTTGGGACCTGATCTGACTCCTTGCCTGCTGAGTGGAAATACCTCCCCCCTCCCCCCCCCCGCCCTTCTTGGCTCCCCAACCTGGGGGTGTGTCAGCATTTACAGGAGAGCCCCAGGGAGAGCGTCAATATTTACAGGAGATCCACAGGGACAGTGTCAATACTTACAGGGGGTCCCTAGGGAGTGAGTCAGTATTTACAGGGGTTCCCCAGAGAAAGTATCAGGATTTACAGGGGGTCCCCAGGATGATGTTAGTATTTACAGGGGGTCCCCAGGAGTATGTCAGTTTTTACAGTGGACCCCTGGGGAGTGTGTCAGTTTTTACAGGGGGTCCCCAGGATTGTTAGTATTTACAGTGGGTCCCCAGGAGTGTGTCAGTATTTACAGGGGGTCCATGGGGAGCATTTTTTAAATTCATTCACGGGATGTGGGCTTCGCTGGCTGGGCCAGCATTTATTGCCCATCCCTATTTGTCCTTGAGAAGGTGGTGGTGAGTTGCCTTCTTGAGCCGCTGCAGTCCATATGCTGTAGGTACACCCACAGTGCTGTTAGGGAGGGAGTTCCAGGATTTTGACCCAGTGACAGTGAAGGAATGGTGATATATTTCCAAGTCAGGATGGTGAGCGACTTGGAGGGGAACTTGCAGGTAGTGGTGTTCCCATCTATCTGCTGCCCTGGTAGTACCCTTGACTACTAGATGGTAGTGGTCATGGATTTGGAAGGTGCTGTCTAAGGAGCCTTGGTGAATTCCTGTAATGCATCTTGTAGATGGTACACACACTGCTGCTACTATGTGTCAGTGGTGGAGGGAGTGAATGTTTGTGGATGGGGTGCTAATCATGTGGGCTGCTTTATCCTGGATGGTGTTAAGCTTCTTGAGTGTTTTGGGAATCGCATTCATCCAGGCAAGTGGGGAGTATCCCATCACACACCCGACTTGTGCTTTGTAGATGGTGGACAGGCTTTGGGGAGTCAGGAGATGAGTTACTCGTCGCACGATTCCTAGTCTCTGACCTGCTCTTGTAGCCACAATATTTAAATGGCTCATCCAGTTCAGTTTCTGGTCAATGGTAACCCCCAGGATGTTGATAGTGGGGGATTCAGTGATGGTAATGCCATTGAACATCAAGGAGTGATGGTTGGATTCTCTCTTGTTGGAGATGGTCATTGCCTAGCACTTGTGTGGCATCAATGTTACTTGCCACTTGTCAGCCCAAGCCTGGATATTGTCCGGGTCTTGCTGCATTTGGACATGGACTGCTTCAATATCTGAGGAGTTGCGAATGGTGCTGAATATTGTGCAATCATCAGTGAACATCCTCACTTCTGACCTTATGATGGGAGGAAGGTCATTGATGAAGCAGCTGAAGGTGGTTTGGCCGAGGACACTACCCTGAGGAACTCCTGCAGTGATGTCCTGGAGCTGAGATGACTGACCTCCAACAACCACAACCATCTTCCTTTGTGCTAGGTATGACTCCAACCAGTGGAGAGTTTTCCCCCTGATTCCCATTGACTCCAGTTTTGCTGTAGCTCCTTGATACCACACTCGGTCAAATGTTGCCTCGATGTCAAGGGCCTCACCTCGGGAGTTCAGCTCTTTTGTCCATGTTTGAACCAAGGCTGTAATGAGGTCAGGAGCTGAGTGGCCCTGGCAGAACCCAAACTGGGCTTCAGTGAGCAGGTTATTGCTAAGCAAGTGCTGTTTGATATCACTGTTGATGACCTCTTCCATTACTTTACTGATGATGGAGAGTAGACTGATGGGGGGGTAATTGGCCGGGTTGGATTTGTCCTACTTTTTGTGTACAGGACACACCTTGGCAATTTTCCACATAGCCGGGTAGATGCCAGTGTTGTAGCTGTACTGGAACAGCTTGGCTAGGAACACACCAAGTTCTGGAGCACAAGTCTTCAATACTATTGCTGAATATTGTCAGGGCCCATAACCTTTGCAATATCCAGTGCCTTCAGCCATTTCTTGATATCACATGGAGTGAATCAAATTGACTGAAGACTGGCATCTGTGATGCTGGGGGCCTCCAGAGGAGGCTGAGATGGATCATCCACTCAACACTTCTGGCTGAAGATTGTTGCGAATGCTTCAGCCTTATCTTTTGCACTGATGTGCTGTGCTCCTCCATCATTGAGGATGGGGATATTTGTGGAGCCTCCTCCTCCAGTGAGTTGTTTAATTGACCACCACCATTCACGACTGGATGTGGCAGGACTGCAGAGTTTAGATCTGATCCATTGGTTGTGGGATCGCTTAGCTCTGTCTATCACTTGCTGCTTACTCTTTGGCACTCAAGTAGTCCTGTGTTATAGCTTCACCAGGTTGATATCTCATTTTTAGGTATGCCTGATGCTGCTCATGGTCCTGCACCCTTCATTGAACCAGGGTTGATCCCCTAGCTTGATGGTAATGGTAGAGTGGGGGATATGCTGGGCCATGAGGTTACAGATTATGTTTGAATACAATTCTGCTGCTGCTGATGGCCCAAAGTGCCTCATGGATGTCCTGTCTTGAGTTGCTAGATCTGTTCAAAATCTATCCATTTAGCACGGAGGAAGTGCCACACAACAAAATGAAGGGTATCCTCAATATGAAGGCAGGACCTCATCTCCACAGTGGCTGTGCGGTGGTCACTCCTACCGATACTGCCTTGGACAGATACATTTGTGGCAGGCAAGTTGGTGAGGATGAGGTCAAGTATGTTTTTCCCTCACCACCTGCTGCGGACTGTCTCTCGCAGTTATGTCATTTAGGACTCGGCCAGCTCGGTCAGTAGTGGTGCTACCGAGCCACTCTTGGTGATGGACATTGAAGTCCCCCACCCAGAGTACATTGTCACCCTCAGTTCTTCCTCCAAGTGATGTTTAACATGGAGGAGCACTGATTTATCAGCTGAGGGAGGCCAGTGTGGTAATCAGTAGAGGGTTTCCTTGCTCATGTTTGATGCCATGAGACTTCATGGGGTCCAGAGTCGATGTTGAGGACTCCCAGGACTCCCTCCCAACTACAACAAAAACAAAAATACCTGGAAAAACTCAGCAGGTCTGACAGCATCTGCGGAGAGGAACACAGTTAACATTTGGAGTCCATATGACTCTTCATCAGAGTCATAGGGTCTCACATTAAGGATACCCTTCATTTTGCTGTCAGACCTGCTGAGTTTTTCCAGCTATTTTTGTTTTTGTTTCAGATTTCCAGCATCTGCAGTATTTTGCTTTTATCCCTCCCTACTGTCTATCATTGTGCCACCACCTCTGCCAGTTGGATAGGACATACCCAGGGATGGTGATGGTCTGGGACATTATCTGTAAGGTATGATTCCATGAGGATGAGTATGTCAGGCTGTTGCTTGACTAGTCTGTGAGACAGCTCTCCCAATATTGGCACTAGCCCCACCACCCTCCACAAGATGTTAGTAAGGAGGACTTAGCAGGATCAACAGGGCTGCAATTGCCACTTTCAGTGCCTTGATCAATGTTGGGTGGTCTGTCTGGTTTCATTCCTTTTTTGTGACTTTATAGTGGTTTAGTTACAACTGAGTGGCTTGCTCAGCCATTTCAGAGTCAGGTCAGGAATCACATGTAGGCCAGACCAGATTTCTTTCTCTAAAGGGGCATTAGTGAACCAGATGGGTTTTTTGCAACAATAGTTTCCTGGTCACCATTAGACTTTTAATTCCAGATTTTTATCTAATTCAAACTTCATCAATAGCTGTGGTGGGATTTGAACCCAGGTCCCCAGAGAATTAACATGGGGCTCTGGATTACTAGTCCAGAAACAATACCACTACACCATCACCTCCCCTGTTTCGTAGCATTTACAGGGGGTCCCTATGGAGTGTGTCAGTACTTACAGGGGGTCCCCGGGGAGTGTGTCAGTATTTCCAGGGGGTCCCCAGGAAGTGTGTGTCAGTATTTACAGGGGTTCCCGGGAATGTGTCAGTATTTACAGGGGGTCCCCGGGGAGTGTGTCAGTATTTCCAGGGGGTCCCCGGGAAGTGTGTGTCAGTATTTACAGGGGTCCCCGGGAATGTGTCAGTATTTACCGGGGGGAGTGGGGGGGGGGGGCGGTACCAGGAGTATATCAGTATTTACAGGGGGGTCCCCACGAGTGTGTCAGTATGTACAAGGGGTCCCCGGGGAGTGTTTCATTATTTACAGTGGGTCCCTGGGAATGTGTGAGTATTTACAGGGGGTCCTTGGGAGTGTGTCAGTATTTACAGTGGGTCCCTGGGAGTGTTTCATTATTTTTAGGGGGTCCCTGGGAGTGTTTCATTATTTTTAGGGGGTCCCTGGGAGTGTTTCATTATTTACAGTGGATCCCTGGGAGTGTGTCATTATTTTTAGGGGGTCCCTGGGAGTGTTTCATTATTTTTAGGGGGTCCCTGGGAGTGTTTCATTATTTACAGTGGATCCCTGGGAGTGTGTCATTATTCTTAGGGGGTCCCTGGGAGTGGTTCATTATTTACAGTGGATCCTTGGGAGTGTGTCATTATTCTTAGGGGGTCCCTGGGAGTGGTTCATTATTTACAGTGGATCCCTGGGAGTGTGTCATTATTTTTAGGGGATCCCTGGGAGTGTTTCATTATTTTTAGGGGGTCCCTGGGAGTGTTTCATTATTTACAGTGGATCCCTGGGAGTGTGTCATTATTCTTAGGGGGTCCCTGGGAGTGGTTCATTATTTACAGTGGATCCCTGGGAGTGTGTCAGTATTTATAGGGGGTCCCTGGGAGTGTGTCAGTATTTACAGTGGCTCCCAGGGTGTCCCTGGGAGTGTTTCATTATTTTTAGGGGGTCCCTGGGAATGTTTCATTATTTACAGTGGATCCCTGGGAGTGTGTCAGTATTTATAGGGGGTCCCTGGGAGTGTGTCAGTATTTATAGGGGGTCCCTGGGAGTGTGTCAGGAAGCAATACGATTTTAACCAGCAATCCGTACTGGCTGGCCTGTATATCCCTGCGTCATGTCCCAACAATTGGCTTACAGTCCTGGTGATGGCGATGTTGGGCTCATACATCTCACTTTGAGCATCTTTAACAGGATTGTAGATTATATTTTTTCATATACACAATTCAGATGTTGCCACAATATATTTGGGTTTAGATTTAGGGGATTATGATGGCTCATAGCTGAGAGTAGCGGAGGTCGGTGGGTAGGTCTTGGCTTGTTCCCTCCAACCCCTCCATTCTGTCCTTAACCCTACCCTAATCCTCCCTAACCCAGGGGCCGCTGCAGTCCAACAGAGCTGAGCTCACTCAGCACAGGACGGGAAAAAAGGGCCTGGGATCTTCCTAGCTCATTTGGGGCTCAGCAGCTCCCTTCGCACTGGTAAGGTGCCCCCCCCTCATCGCCCACTTCAACCACCACCCCCCCCCCCCCCCCCCCCCCCCCCCCCCCCCCCCCCCCCCCCCTCCACCCCACCAACACAACCTTGCAGCCCTGGCCTCCAAATGAATTAAATCTTGTGTGTGCAGACTGAATTCAAAAGCAGGGCACAGACAGTGAAACACAGCCAAGGCCACAGGCGAGGGACAAGCTAATATGTTTAATATCTTACAAACACAGACCTTGGATCTGTGCATGACCTATAACTTGAGGCAGTTGGAAGATTGGGCAGAGTTTTGGGAGCTGCATTGCAGGGAGGAAAGAATATTAATAGGAATAGAATTAGCATGTGACGTGAGTGGTTATCTTGAATCACACAGCACAGAAGGAGGCCATTCAGTTCTTTATGCCTGTGCTGGCTGTTTGAAAGAGCTATCCAGTTAGTACCACTCCCCTTATTCTTTCCTCATAGTCCTGCAGTTTTTTTCATTTTCAAGTATTTATCCAATTCTCTTTTGAGAGTTCCTATTGAATCTGCTTCCGCCAACATTCTGGCAGCGCCTTGCAGATCACAACAGCTCGCTGTGTAAAAAATTTCTCATCCCCCACCTCCGGTCCTTTTGCCAGTTATCTTTAATCTGTGTGCCTCTGATGACTGACCCATCTGCCAGTGGAAACAATTTCTCCTTATTTGCTCGATCAAAGCCCCTCATGATTCTGAACGCCTCGATTAGATCTGCCCTCAACCTTCCCTGCTCCAAGGAGTACTGTCCCGGCTTCTCCAGTCTCACCACGTAGCTAAAGATCCGGACCCTGGGGCTATTCCAGCAAATCCTGTCCGCACCCTCTCCAAGGTGTGGTGCCCAGATTTGGACTCAATACTCCAGCTGAGGCCTTAACCAGCGATTTAGAAAGGGTTTAGCAGAACGCCCTTCTTCCTTGGTTTGCAGTTATGAAAAGAGACTTGTGAATTCAGGGTAATTTCCTCACAGGAGCTGAGGAGTTTAAGCTGCGGCCAGACAGACGATTTTGAGATTAAGGAGCGTGAGGATGAGGTAAAGTAATGGCCGCTTGTTTCCATTGTGGAACCCAGCCCCAGGATCAGGTGCTGCCTTTCAGAAAAGACAAGGAAATAAATGGGATAAGAGCAAAATGCTTTGGCCACTGGAGACCTGAAATGAAAACAGAAAACACTGGAAAATCTCAGCAGCTCTGGCAGGGTCTTTGGAGAGAGAAACAGTTAGCATTTCGAGTCTAACAGGACTCTTCTTCAGAACTGAAGAAGTTCCAAAGAAGAATAAATGGAAATTGAACTCTAAGGAAAAACTCACACTGAGGGAATAAAAACATAAGAAATAGGACGAGTAGGCCATTCAGCCCTTCAAGCCTGCTCCGCCATTCAATAAGATCATGGCTGAATCTGACTGTGGTCACTCCATTAACCTGCCTGCCCCCCATAACCCTAGACTACCTTGTCAATCAAAAAAATGTCCAACTCAACCCTGAATATATTCAGTGACCCAGCCTCCACTGCTCTCTGGGGAAGTGAATTCCACGAACTAACGACCCTCGGAGAGAAGAAATTCCTCCTCATCTCCATCTTAAATGGACCACCCTTTATTTTTAAACTGTGTCTCCTAGCTCTAGATTCCCCCTCTCAGCACCCACCCTGTCAAGCCCCCTCAGAATATCAATAATATCACCTCTCATTCTCCAATGAGTACAGGCCCCAACCTGCTCAATCTTTCCTCACAAGACAACCCTTTCATCTCAGGAATCAACCTAGTGAACCCTCTCCGAACTGCTTTCAATGGAAGTACATTCCTTCTTAAATAAGGAGACCAAAAATGTACGCAGTATGAATCAAGGTTGAGTGGGCTGGAAAGTGGAGTTGAGACAGAAGGTCACTCATTATCCTATTGAATGGTGGAGCAGACTCGATGGATCGAATGGCCTACTGCTGCTCCTGCTTCTTATGTTATTATGCCCAGTGAATGCCTAAACCAGCAACAAACATCTCACCGGACGCATGGAGAGATTCACAACTGTGGTTGCTTCCAACCAGGGGATGAGAGGGTTTGTAAAAGTTGGACTTTCTACCCCATCATTATCTAGTTAAGCCTTCAGACGGTCAACAGTGAAATGTAGACACTTTTATACACGGAACAAGAATTCAATGTGAATAAATGATTTACCAATATGGCATGACATCAGGATCGCTACATTTGCCAAATAAAAGGACTTGCCCATATATTTTTTTCTTTCACTGGATGTGGGCGTCACCCACTAGGCCAGCACTTGTTGCGCATTCCTCATTAACCTTGAGAAGTTGGTGGTGAGCTGCCTTCTTGAACCGCTGCAGTCCGTGTGGTATAGGTGCACCCAAAGTACTGTTAGGGAAAGAGTTCCAGGATTTTGACCCAGTGACAGTGAAGGTACAGTGATATATTTCCAAGTCAGGATGGTGACTTGCAGGTGGTGGTGTCCGCATGTGTCTGCTGCCCTTGTCCATCTAGGTGGTGGAGCTCATGGGTTTGGAAGGTGCTTTCTAAGGACCCTTGGTGAGTTCCTGCAGTGCATCTTGTGGACACGCAGATGCCATTGTGCGTCAGTGGTGGAGGGAGTAAATGTTTAAGTTGATGGATGGGGCACCTTGGACTGCTTTGTCCTGGATGTTATCGAGCTTCTTGAGTGTTGTTGGAGCCACATTCATCCAGGAAAGTGAGAGTATTCCATCACACTCCCTCATGCGAGGATGGGTCGCTAGCCCTGATAGTTGTCTGGAGGTTCTCACCAATGGAGCTTCAGTGTGGAGGAAAATCGAGCTGGATCAATCCTGCACTGCAGGAACTCACCAACGTTCCTTAGGCAAACCGCATCCAAACCCTTGACTGCTACCATCTAGAAGGACAAGGACAGCAGTCACATGGGAGCACTACCACCTGGAAGTTTCCCTCTAAGCCACTCACCATCCTGACTTGGAAATATATCACGGTTCCTTCACTGTCGCTGGGTCAAAATCCTGGAACTCCCTCCCTAACAGCACTGTGGGTGTGCTTACACCACATGGGCTGCTGCGGTTCAAAAAAGCAGCTCACCACCACCATTTCAAGGACAATTAGGGATGGGCAATAAATGTTGGCTTAGCCAGTGGCACCCACATCCCATGAATGAAAAAAACCCCTTCTTGTCTCAGTCTCTCAGGTTTCCAAATGCAGACCCCTGAGATGAGGAATCCTGGCCAGATACTGATAACCACACTGTATTTCAAGCAAGGCAAGCTTTTCACCTTCTCATTTGCAACTGAGTTCAAAACAACAAGTTCCTCCATCAGGTGATTTACAATAAATCACCAGGCTTTTGCCTTTAAAGCAGTTTTTAATTCCATCAATTAAAGCGATAGCAGTTCAAGTAAGCAAACAGCATGCCCCCCCCCCACCCCCCGACCCCCCCAACGCACCCAATGCTGATCAGGTAATTTCTTGGAAAAGGCATGTTTGCCCAGAGTCCAAGGTGAACTTGTGACCCTTTTTTAAAAAAAAGACCCAGGCCAGCTCCCAAGTGTCCAAATAATTCAATGTCCTTCCAGAGTTCAAAAGAAAATATAGCTGTTGTAGATAAGGTTCTGACACCTGGCAGTTGTGTGGCAATGCTTGTCAGCCCAAGCCTGGATATCATCCAGGTCTTGCTGCATTTGGACATGGACTGCTTCAGAATCTGAGGAGTCGCGAATGGTGCTGAACATCGTGCAATCATCAGCGAACATCCCCACTTCTGACCTTATGATGGAGGGAAGGTCATTGATGAAGCAGCCGAAGATGGTTGGGCCTGTGATATCCTGGGACTGAGATGATTAGCCTCCAACAACCACAATCATCTTGCTTTGGGTCAAGTATGACTCCAAACAGCGGAGAGACTTTTCCCGATTTCCATTGACTTCAATTTTGCTGGGGTCTCTGAGCATCAGACTAAC
Source organism: Carcharodon carcharias (assembly GCF_017639515.1). NCBI lineage: Eukaryota > Metazoa > Chordata > Chondrichthyes > Lamniformes > Lamnidae > Carcharodon > Carcharodon carcharias. The sequence goes on along the minus strand of NC_054499.1, from coordinate 8,802,851 downwards.
AGCAAAGTACTTGCGCGCAAATGCAACTGACTAATAAACTTTGGATGTTCGCTGGTTAAAATAGCGATTATTGACTTGGGTCTGGATGACACAGTCAGTTTGAACCAGTTTCTAATCTCTATTTTCCTGGACTCAAACACACTTGAAACCCATACACATCAATGCAAAGAATTACTTCTGACATTCAGTGACATTGCTAGTAAAGAAGATTTGGAACAGAGAAGGTTAAGAGGAGATTTGCCAGACATGAGGGGTTTTAGTAGAGCAAAGAAACAGTTTCCAGTGGCTGAAGGGGCAGTAGCCAGAGGACACAGATTTATGATGTTTGGCAAAAGAGCCAGAGGTGAGATGAGATAAATTGTTTTCGCTCAATGAATGGTTAGGATTTGGAAAGTACTGCCTGATAGGTTGGTGGATGCCTATTCAATAATAACTCTCAAAAGGATAAATACTTGAAGGAAATGAAGACTGCAGGGATATGGGGAAACAGCGTGGGAGTGGGAATAACTGGATTGTTCTAGGAGGAAACAGGATGGGCTGAATGGCCTCCTTCAGTGCTGTACTACCTTATGATTCTATGTTGTTTCCGATGCACAGTAAACCTTGCCATGTAGTGATACATAGCAGCTGTTTTGGTCACAACCCACATCCTTCACAACAAGTGAGATGAATCCGCTTTTGGACTGAAAGCAGAGAATTGCAACAGGCCCTCACCCAGCAGATCAGGCAGCAACTGCACAGAGAGAGAAAATTGAGGGGGTGACATACTAAGGGCAGTGACCTGGCATGAAGAGCTGGAGGAGGCTTGTGCTTTGTACCAACTACAGTACCAATGAAAAGAAGGTAGCGCAAAAGAAGAGAGAGGTCCGTGAATAGTTGGAGAGCAAGAGATGATGAAATCACAGGACAGTGTGTGACAGAAAATGGTGATAATGAAAGAGCTAGGGAAAATAAATATTGCTGAAAAGGGAGACATGTTTTCAAAGCTTTTCATCTTGCACCCATCTGGACAAACCCAAGAATGTCAAATTTCAAACGATCACAACAATTTACACTACAGGATGAAAGGATGCTGATTGGTATGCAAGTCAACAAAGTGGAACTAGGAGGCTCCCCAAGCTCTCGGGCAATTCACAAAAGCACCAGGCTTGAACATATTCTTCTTGTTTGCAGAGAGCAGGTACCTTTGCATGAATGTATGTCACTTCTAGCAAGCGCAAATGAGCCACTTTACAGGCTCGCCTGATTAGCGCACTCAGGATTGTTCAGCAAGTGCTGTCCAATCACGGAATCACATCTAACAGCAAACGTTTTGGGTTACATTTCTAAAGCACCTTTCACAACCTTAGGGCATCCCAAACGACTTGATAGCCAATTAAATATTTTTTGACGTGTCGTCACTGTTATAATGTGGGAAACACAGCAGCCAATTTCTGTACAGCAAGCTCCCAGAAACAGCAATGTGATAATGACCGGATCATTTGCTTCAGTGATGTTGGTTGAGCGATAAATATTGGCTGCACACCAGGAAAAACTCCCCTGTTCTTCTTCAAAATAGTGGCCAGGGGATCTTTTGCGTCCATCTGACATCTCACCTGAAAGACAGCACCTCTGACAATGCAGCACTCTCTCAGTACTACATTGGGAGTGTCAGCCTGGATTTTTTGTGCTCAAGGTCCTGGGGTGAGGCTCAAATCCCACAATCGTCTGACCCGGAGGTGAGCATGCTACTCACTGAGCCACAGCTGACACTTTGAGAGGAGCACACAATGGTTTCAGAAGAGGTGTAAATGGCAGGGCTTGGGAGGTGGGTGGGAAGCACAGGAAATCTAGCAAAGAGTTGAATGTTCCCATAGCCAGGCAGCAGAGAAAGGTGGATGGAGTTATTTTTGCTGGGCAAACTGGAGTGGAATATTCCAATCCAAGTCATTCAAGGGAACAGGACCCAAGGCCATTCAGCCCCTTATGTTTGTTTTGCCATTCAGTAAGATCATGGCTGATCTGTATCTTGACTCCATCTACGCTGTTCCGTAATCCTCAATCCCCTTACCCAGCAAAAATCTATCAATCTCAGTTTTGACATTTCCAACTGACCCCCAGCCTTGATAGATTTTGGGGCGGGAGAGTTCCAGATTCCCGCTCCCCTCTGTGTGAAGGAGCGCTTTCGGACATCACCCCTGAACAGCCTGGCTCTCATTTTAAGGTGCTGTCCCCTTGTCCTGGACTCCCCCCACCAGAGTAAACAATTTCCCTCAATCAATCCTGTCGAATGCTTTATTCATTCCTGACGCTCTTTAGTTGTGAGGCTCACTGGAGGGCGCCATCTTCTGTCGAAACAAATGCTTTCAGGTTGAAGGCGAAGCCCCACCAGCCCATTCAGGTGGAAGTTTAAAGGATCCTGTGGCTGTTGTTGGAGGGCAAGATCCTGGTTAGCAGTCCCCCATCAACCAGCAGCCGCCAAAGAAATGGATTGTCCAGCCAGCGCGGGATCTTGCTTTGCGCTGATTTGGAGGGGGCCTCTGTCTGCACTGCAACATCGGCCGCATATCAAAGATAATGTCTTGGCTGTAAAATGTCTTGTGGACATATCAAGGCCGTGATAGGATCCTTTTATCTTTAGACGAAACATTGCAGTAACTGTACAATGACCCTCGTGGCTGATTTATTGCTGGTGGGAATTAAGTCAAACACAGTCTGAACAGTTCTGGGAACCAGCCGTTAACCCATGGATGCTGCGACACATTATACTACCCCTACCATTGCCCTGTTTAAGATCATCTAAAACTGTACAAACCAGATCGAACCTTGTACCTCCCTACAATGAAGGTCACGCAAGGCATGGGGGCATCAGGTTGCCTTTTGTGTTGTCACTCAGTAACTGCAGGGGACTGGATATCAATCGTATGGTAGACAATTCAATGGTGCTGTTTGGTGCTGCTGTCCGAGATGAATGTCTAGCCCAGTGATTTCAAACCAGTGCGGAGATCCACATGGCTCATTTACACTTGCTAGGAGTGACACACATTCATACACAGGGACCCGTTCTTAAAATCATAGCTCCATTGAGGCATAATGGCGCAAAAGGAGGTCATTCAGCCCATCAAGCCTATGCCAGATCCCTGTAGAGAAATTCAATTAGTCCCATTTTCTTGCTGTCCCCTGCTCTCTGCTATGCAAAAGGAATTTGTTCAAGCCTTATGCCTTTTTTGAATTACCCAGAAGCTTGGAGAGCCTATGGTGCCCACTGCTTTCACCATGGCAACACCTCAGCCAATCAAATGCAACTTGCCAACCAATCAGCACCCTTTTCTCCTGCAGTTTAAATTGTTGTGATCATTTGAAATTTGGAGTTCTTGTGTTTGTACTGATGAGTGCAAGATGAAAAGCTTCAGCAACATGTCTCTCTTTCCAGCAACATTGAAAAGTCTATGCCTGGTGCACATCTCAAAAGAGCAGTGATTGGCACAGTCGACTTTTGCCTCCGCATTGCTCAACAGAGCTTCCTGTCAAAGCGGAAGATAGTGACTGGGTCCCTGTTGCCTTTATTAGATACCAAGCTCTCCTTGATAGAATCCTGGCAGTGAAATGGAGAAGCAGTATGAAAGCTAACACCACCGGGACACTTTAACACTAGTATATGAAAAATTTCAGGTTCTCAGGCACACAGAATGTCTCCATTCCCAACTCAACTCCTCCCTCCACCGTCCCACACTCCATCCCTATCCGATTGCGATTCCGGCTTTTAAATACCAGCTTCTTGCATTTCTGACACTCTCTCCATTGCCAACAACTTCTGAAAGCAATTCTAGGGTAGCACCTGTTCTCAGATCAAATGCCAGGTCTTTCACATGAACTGCCCTGCTCTCAGATGTCAGCCTCGATTCTATAAGTGATGTGCATCTGATCCAGTGTACACAGTAGATAAGTACTGTGCATTTATTTGCAGTAAGACTTCCAAAGACTAGGTTGATGCTGATTCACACGGGAGGAGTGTGCAGAAACACAAGAGGTAGATCCCACATTTATGTCAGAACCACAACTCACATTTACATCAACCTGGATTTTGTGGTGATAGTGGTGGCAGAACTATCAGTGTTCACTGTCATTACTCCTCTGAAATTTGACAGCAACTTCTGGAGTCCACCGAGGTGTGGTTAAATGCGGCAAGCCAGAAGTTGCTAATCTTCCCCACAGGGTGCGCTGTTGAGGCATCCTCGGCTGCAATTAATTAGAAATCAATGAACTGATGAGATTTTGCCTTTTTACCCTGTTAATCTTGTGTAAAAATCCTTGCAAAAGTACACTTTGTTGAGTGAGATATAATTGGATTTTTTTTAATGGTGTACTAAACTTCATAATTATAGCTGGACAGCCTCTCTAGCTCTGAAAATCTAATTGTATATTTCTGTCAAATTTCACCACTGTGACAGAAATTTTGCATATTTTTAAAATAATACTTTTCTGAAAAGTTTATTTATGATATTTCAGCTTCTACCTTGATCCCACATGTGTGTCCAAATCATTTATTTTGCTCTCTGTAAAATGTAATTAAAAGTGGAGAACAATCGGTGCATTTTATTTCCTGGTTTGCTGTCTATGAGGATACTGCAATGTGATTGGCTGCTTACAGTTGAGGACATCGCTGCTGCTGGATGCCTGGAAATAACCTTGACTTGGCGCCAGATTCAAACTAACTGAGGAAAGGCGAAACCCATGCCACAGAGCTCGCTAGGGCGGAATTTTACAGCCCCTCCCACGAGCGATATTTTCCAGTCCCGCCAAAGTCAATGGACGTCTGAACAATTCGCTGTATTTTCCGGCCCTGTCCCCCCTGGGAAGGGGCCATAAAATTCTGCCCATTGACTGGAATCTATTCGGATATCTGGGAACGAGTTACAGGCTGGAATCGAATTGAAGGTTTTGGGCAGTTTATATAGAATAACAGATACCTGGGAGTGAAATACAGGCTGGAATGCAATCAAGGCATTTGGGTAGCTGATATGTAGAATTACAGATACTCAAGAGTGAAATAATTGTATTGCAACATTGAGTCTCCTGTTAACTGTGCCTCTCCTGCACCTAAGCCACATCCCACATCATTTTATAACTCCTGCCTTATCTCCGATCCAGCTCTTCACCACTGGAAACCCTCATCCCTGTGCTCCCTTTAATCAGTAATGGCAGTCTCTTCTCTCACAATATTTCACTGCCCCTCCCTCACCCCCACTGTCAAAGCCAACTCAGACCACCCTGCTCAATATCAATTTTCGCAACAGCAAATGAGATGCTTTTTTTAATGTCCCATCAATCCAGTAACATAGGAATCTTGCGCACAGCAAGCTCCCAAACACAGCTGTATGTTTATCCATCATTCTCTGGTCGCCATCGTCACCCCCTGAAATCTTGCTCGAGTGTCTCCCTGACCAGCCAGCTGGCCCCACCAGCACCCGCCCACCTCATCTGTGGCTCAGTAGATGAGTGCACTGCCCCCATGCAGTTCAATAGCTGCCCTGTACCAAGCCAACATTTTTGTGGGCTACACTGTCTAGGCCAGCATATATGGCCCATCCCTAATTGCCCCTTGTGAAGTGGTGGTGAGCCGCCTGCTTGAACCACCGCAGTCCGTGTGGCGTAGGTACACCAACAGTGCTGTTAGGGAGAGAGGTTAGGAAAGAAGAGACTGGTCTCAGAAGGCTGGCAGTAGGGGATGCTAAAGTTGATATTAGTGTGCCCATCAACCAGGGCTGGCACCACTGAATCCTGACAGAAAATGTGTGTGTGACTGTCAGTCAAGGGTGGGGTCAAGGTTCAGAGGCGATGTCTCTCCATGAGTTAAATTAATGGCCTCACCATTTCCCTGTCTCACAATTCTCGCAAGAATTTCCTTGGCTGGTTAACACTCTGAGACACCCTGAGGTTATTTTATTTTGAAGTCCGCCACTCCCCCCCCTCTTTCCCCCAAACCCCTTTTCCTCCCCACAATTGCATTAATTTCTTCCTCCCAGTGGTAATCAATGCCTTTAGGGGAATTTGGGTTAGCCATCATCCCAAAGTCGCCAAGTTCCTCATGTCTCAAACCGCAACGCAATATGTCATTGGCTCAGGAATAGAAACTTCCAGGCAACAAAATGGCCACTGAAAAACGCAGGTGACCTTTCCCATCTACAGGAGGGGTCGTAGCAATGAATTCTTATTTTTATTCATCCATGGTATGTGGGCTTCACTGGCTAGGCCAGCATTTATTACCCATCCCTAATTGCCCCTCGAGAAGGTGGTGGTGAGCTGCCTTCTTGAACCGCTGTAGTCCCTGTGGTGTAGGTACACCCACAGTGCTATTAGAGAGGGAATTCCAGGATTTTGACCCAGTGACAGTGAAGGAACGGCCGATATATTTCCAAGTCAGGATGGTGAGGGGCTGGGAGGGGAACTTGCAGGTGGTGGTGTTCCCATGTGTCTGCTGCCCTTGTCCACCTAGGTGGTAGAGGTCGCGGCTTACAAAGGTGCTGTCAAGGAGCCTTGGAGAGTTGCTGTAGATGATACAAACACTGCTGCACTGGTGATGGAGGGACTGAATGTTTAAGGTGTTGGATGGGGTACCAATCATGTGGGCTGCTTTGTACTGGATGGTGTCGAGCTTCTTGAGTGTTGTTGGAGCTGGACTCATCTGAGCAAGTGGAAGTATTCCATCACACTCCTGACTTGTGCTTTGTAGATGATGGACAGGATTTGGAGAGTCAGGAGGTGAGTATATATACTGCCAACTTTCTAACTCCCACCCTATTCCCACCTTTCTTTCCCGCTTCCTCAATTTTTCTCCAGAAGATAGTGACTCCACACTAGGCACCAGAGTCAGGTAGCCATGCTTCAGGTGTGGGTCTAGACAGTTAATGTTGACAAGCTATTTGACTGCTTGGGGCCTCTCTCTCCCCTCTGAGTCAGAAGGTCTGTGGGTTCAAGTTCCACTCCAGAGACTTGAGCCTAGAAATCCAGGCCGACACTCCCAGAGGCAGTACTGAGGGAGTGCTACAATGTCAGAGGTGCAGTCTTTCAGATGAGACCTTACAATGAGGCCCTCTCCAGTGGACATAAAAGATGGCACAACCAGTATTTCAAAGTTTCCTACATTTCAAAATAGTACACCCTGGCCAATCAGAGTCGACTTGCCAACCAATCAACAACCTTTTATCCTGTAGTATCAACTGTTGTTCCCTTTGAAGTTTGGCTGTCACTATTTATCCTCAGTGCGCTAAGAATTACGCTGACAACCTATTTAAGATTGTCAGTTGGGCTCACAGTGGGGTGCATTTGCATGTAGTGGAAGCTATATATATTAATTCACGGGCCCTGTTCTTCGCAGACAGAAAGAACATGTACACACATTGTGCCTGTTTCAGCTAAACAAAATAAGTGACAGCCATTCACTGACTCATTCCTCACAGCACTACTTTGACCAATCGGGGTCAAGCTGCCTGGTTTAAGTTTCAAACAATGCTTGGTGGTTAACTGTCAATCACCATCAATTGGTGCATTCTCCATGGCAACGCCTCTACCAATCAGAGCCCACTTGCCAACCAATCAGCACTCTCTTCTCGTACAGTATAAATTGTTGTTTTCCCCTTATATTGGTGTTCTTGCAAAGTGTCCTGATGAGTGCGAGACCAGAAGCTTCCACATGTCTCTTTTTTTCCAGCAACACTTCATTTCCGTCCTGCCAAATGGTGCTTCATTGACTTGTAAAGCTGCCTTGCGGACCTCCTGAGGATGTGGAAGGCCCTATAGAAATGCAAGTTCTTTCTTACTGTTTTCCAAAGGGGCCCTGGATCTCTCTGCCCCCACCCCATTCCAGGGGGAAAAAAACGAATTCTCCACAAAGCAGAGCTCAAATGGCAATCAGGCGGCCGGCTATTCGACAAGCTGAGCCATCATCAAACCCTCAAGCAGTGCCTCTTTAAATGTTTAGCCCTTTTTTTTAAAAAAAAAGTCAGTTTCCTGTTGGCAGGCTCTGCCTTCCTGGTGTCAGGAGCAGCTATAATCAGATCTTGTCATTGAGGTGGGGGGGGGGGTGGGGGAACAGATTTAAATGAAAAAAGTTCTGAGCAAAGCTTCTTTGCAAACTTTCTTTCCCCCCAAAAAAAAAGGCTGCCGATGGGGCAGGTGGGCGGAATGACCGGGACGAGAAGGCTGAGGTGGAAAAGGCGACTGGGTTTCCTGGTGTTGCTGACAGCCCTCGCGATCTCCTTGGCCACTTTCAGCCTGGCTGTGGCAGCTCTGTCCTGGGTCGAGTGTCGCAGTCTCTCGCGGTCGCTCCAGGCTTGGCAGAACAACGTTGAGCAGCAAGTAAGGAGGGCATCGGTGGTCCCCCCACCCACCCCACCAACCCTCCCCCTCGGACAGGGGTGGATGGGGAGAGGGGTGGGGGTGGTGGTGGTGGTGGTTGGTTGGTGGGTGAAAACGAGATGGGTTCAGACCTGGCAGAACAAGAATCATTTTATTGAAACGCGTGCATGTAGGTGATGACACCAGTTTGCAGAGACTCTGCAGAGAGCGGTCTTTAAGCGCGTTGGTTTGCAGTGCAAGGATGTGTCGTGGAATAATTTCAGAGGGGAAAGTTTGTGAAACTTTTGCGGCGTTTTGTTGGGGGTTGGGGGGGGGTGGTGGTGGTGGGGGGTGTGGGTGGGGTGGTGGCTGTTTTTCATGTGTCCATATCAAGGTCAACTGCCTTTGGATTTCCTCCCCTTTCTGTTCGTTGTCCCCTGGTCTGTTAGTGACATTTCCCTGACTGTGTGCATGTTTCTGTTACTGCTTCCCAGGACTCGCTGCCAATCTTGCCTGACTCTTGTGTGTGTGTGTGTGTGTGTGTGTGTCTCTCTCTCTCTCTGTCTGGCTCTTCCTCTTTTGCCTCAGAGTCAGAAGGTTGCGGGTTCAGGCTCCCCTGAACCGCCAGGGACTTGAGCACAAATTCTAGGGTGGCACTCCTTCCATCGAGAGGGTGAGGGTTAGGGAGGGGGGGGAGGGGGGGTGGTGGGGTGGGGTGGGGTCCCACGTCTGCCGCATCTCAGGTGGACGCAAGAGATGCCTCTTCGGAGAAGAGGGTCGTGCCTTCTCCCCAGTGCCCTTGGGCTGATGGACCGACACCCGAGGGTGGACTGCCCGATCACTCTAGCGCTGCTGTTGCACGCCATTTGGCAGCTGTTTTGTGTGTGTGTGTGTGTGTGTGTGTGTGTTTGTGTGTGTGTGTTACCTTGCACCGCAGCAAGGAGGCTGCAGAAGCTGCTTTGGGACAGCCCGAGGTTGTGGAAGGCGCTGTGGGAAAGGCAGGAACAAACTGCAAGATCCTGCAGGTGCCGGAAATGCTTAGCGTCTGTGGCGAGACTGGGTGCAAAGCTGCCTTTTGGGGGTGGGGGGGGTGGGGTTTGGGGGGGGTGCAGGGCAGGGGGAGCGAGCTAGCTGAGGTTTGGCGCTGTGATGCTATCACCAAATGGCCCGAGTGGATAGTGTTCCAGTGACACCACAACAACAACCCCCCCCCGCCTCAATTGCCCTCCCCCCACCCCCCCCCCCCCCCCCCCCCCCCCCAACAACACCACACACACCTCACCCCACCAGTGCACTGCGGGGAGTCTGGCACACCACACACTTGATTTACGAGCCCTGTCCAAGTTTCAGTTAAAGTGCGTCATCGCAGCGGGAAGATCCAGAGGTATCACCCTGGGGGCGCTGGCAGAGCAGCGCTGAGTTTGGGCAGGTTCTGCTGATGTATTTGCTGCTGCCTCAGCCTGGGCCTGGGATGGTTACAGCTGCACAGGCCAAGAGAGGATGGAGGGGTGGGTGTAATCCGTCAGTTCGAGGATTCAACTCCAGTGTATGGGCGCAAAAGGGAAAAAGCCCTCGGCCCTCCGGAAACCCTGCCGGAGGAACCGGGACCTGTTTCCGATTGGGATCGGCTGGCTTGCTTTTGGCCGGGCCTTCCACCTCCATGGTCATCCCAGTCACTCTCTCCCATTTTGAAATTCTCGCCCTCGTTTCCAAATGCCTCCGTTGGCTCTCGCCGCCGCCCCCCCCACCACCCCCCCCCACCCCCCCCCCGCCCCCCCCCACCCCCCCCCCCCCCCCCCCTCCCCAACCCCCGCAACCTCCTCCAAAGCCTCCACCGTCTCTGCACTCCTCCAGGCACGGCCTCAGCATTGTTGTAACTCGCTACTCCACCGCTGAGCGAAGGAGGCATCCGGATCCAGTCTTTCCTGAACATAGGTACGTTCGCGTAACCCGGAGAAAACAGGCACAGACTTATTTCCCCTCCCCCTCCCCCTCCCATCCCCCCCATCCGCACCCCCTCCCCAACACAGGTAGAAAATGGTTCTCATGTATACTTAAGAATAACGTCCTAATTTTTCTCCAATTAATAATAGATGCTCACACTGAGGGCCAGAGCACACACTTCAACGTAACAGGAATCCAACATCAACAAGCATATCCTGATTTTAATCGCTCCACTATTGGCGGCCGTGCCTTCAGCTGCCTGGGCCCCAAGCTGTGGAGCTCCCTCCCTAAACCTCTCCACCTCTCGTTCCTCCTTTAAGACGCTCCTTAAAACCTATCTCAGGTGACAATCTGGTCACCTTCCTCTAATATCCCCTCATGCAGCTCAATGTCAGATTTGTGTGTGATTAAAGCTCCTGCGAAGCGCTCTGGGCTGTTTTATCCTGTTTGAAAATAGCTATGTCAATATAAAGTTGGCTTTTTCAACACGGTCGGAATCGGCTCCCGAGACCCCAGAGTCAAATTCCGCCATTTCCACAGCTTCACCCCTGCCTTCCACTAACAATTGACTGGATCTGTGGATCCGGTGATCACGTTGGTTTGTGATCCCCCGGATCACAGTCAGGGGCTACCAGCAGGTTCTAAATCCCCAAGACACGCGCTGTTTGCGGGCACTGGTCGACCGGGGGGTCACTCGCAAGGACTGACCACCCGGGTCGCCTGACTGACCCTTGGTGAGGGCAGATGGTGGAGTCGGTAGCGGGGGGGTAGAGGGGTGGACGGTGGGCATTGGGCATGCGTGGGGTTGGGTATTAGCTGGAGAGCTCGGTGTTTGCAACTGTTGTAACCACAGGCGCTGCTGATAGGAACAACTTAAAAAAATTTTGGCCCTGCTTGCTGTTGGCAACCCATTCCTAAACTAACATCCACCTGATGACGCGGACTGTGGTGGGTGCGGGACAAACAGCAGAGCGAACCATCACTGGCTGGTGTCAAGATGCCAGACAGAGCAGTCGCACGTGCACACAATGTGCAAGGCAAGCGGCACACAGGCCTGTAGCTCCTTGCTGTGGCGTGGCAAACGCAGCGGTCAATATGCGCACAGCAAGATCCCACAGGGCGGCTATGCGACAATGATAGCAAAGGAGAACGAGGGATTAATCTTGGTTAAGACAGTGGGGAGAAATCCCCAACCCTTCTTCAAGATGGTAGCAGTGGACTCCGCCTGAGAGGGCAGACAAGGCCTCGCTTTAACGTCTCATCTGAAAGACAATGTCTCCAACAGTGCAGCGCTTCCTCGGCACTGCCCCGCCAACATTGCGGAGCCCTCTCAGTACTGACCCTCTGACAGGATGACATTCCCTCAGCACTGACCCTCCGACAGTGCAGCACTCCTGCAATACTGACCATCTGACAGTGCATCACTCCTTCAGCGCTGCCCTTCCAACATTGCGGCACCCCCTCAGTACTGACCCTTCAACTGTGCGGCTCTCCTTCAGTACTGATCCTCTGACAGTGCAGCACTCCCTCAATACTGACCCTCCGACACTGCAGCACTCCCGCAATACTGACCCTCTGACAGTGCAGCTCTCCTTCAGTACTGACCCTCTGACAGTGCAGCTCTCCTTCAGTACTGACCCTCTGACAGTGCAGCTCTCCTTCAGTACTGACCCTCTGACAGTGCAGCTCTCCTTCAGTACTGACCCTCTGACAGTGCAGCTCTCCTTCAGTACTGACCCTCTGACAGTGCAGCTCTCCTTCAGTACTGACCCTCTGACAGTGCAGCTCTCCTTCAGTACTGACCCTCTGACAGTGCAGCTCTCCTTCAGTACTGACCCTCTGACAGTGCAGCTCTCCTTCAGTACTGACCCTCTGACAGTGCAGCTCTCCTTCAGTACTGACCCTCTGACAGTGCAGCTCTCCTTCAGTACTGACCCTCTGACAGTGCAGCTCTCCTTCAGTACTGACCCTCTGACAGTGCAGCACTCCCTCAATACTGACCCTCTGACAGTGCAGCACTCCCTCAATACTGACCCTCCAACACTGCAGAATTCCCTCAGTACTGAGCCTCCGACACTGCAGCACTCGCTCAGTACTGACTCTTTGACAGCGCAGCACTCCTTCAGTACTGCACCGGGAGTGTCAGCCTGAATATTTAGGCCCAAGCCTGGCAAGCAGGACCCAAAACCACAACCTCCTGTCTCAGAGGCGAGAGAGATCTCCCTGAGCCACGACCGGCACTTCATGGGAGCATTAACCCAGCACAAAACCTGACGCTGAGCCAAAGGGGGAAATATTAGCTTAAGAGGTCAGTTTTGGAGAAGCAACGGGGCGAGATGGAGAGTTGACCAAGATCAGCACAAGGTCAGAGGTCAAGCCCAATGTGCCTGGATCAGCTGCTGCTGGCGTGAGCTTGCTTGAGCTGTCAGGGAAACCTGGAGACCAGCACTGGGGGGTGGGGTGGGAGGGGGAGGGGATTATGGCCGTTGGCAGCAAGCTAGTGAAAACACTGTGCCGTCCTGTGGAGAATCACTTCCTGTTGGTACCCTGTCTACAGTTTCTCCTCAGCTCTTGGTGCTCGAGCCAGTTCTTGACCCAGTTATCTTTGGCTGTTCTACAAAAAGGCAGCAAAGTCAGAGCAGTGTGTACCTGATCATGAAGCCACATTACAATCTCATGTTCAGCTGAAAAGCCACAGAGAAAGAGAGAGAGAGAGAGAGAGTGTGTGCCGAGCGGATAAGCCCAACTCTGGCCCCTCATCCCTCCGCGATTTCCATCACTCCGCCACTGGTGCCTGAACGTTCAGCTGCCTGAGTGAGTCCTAAGCTCTGAAATTCCTTCTCTAAACCTCTCTAACCCACCACCCCCCAACAGCCCCACCCGCCTCACCCCTTGCTCCCCTTCCCTCTCGCTCACTCTCTCCTTTATAAGTTCTCCTGTGCTCAATGTTTGGCTGTGACTGTGCCTTTGAACACAACGGGAGGTGTGTTTTACTCCTTCGCCCACCCAACTTTCCTCCTGGCTAGCCTTGGGACACTCTGTACTTGGCAAAGCTCCGTGCATCCATTAAAGGCTGTGTGTTCTTCCACGGAAACAGAGTCCTGTGCGCATTGAGGACCCCTCAGTCCCTGTGACCCCCCGAGACTGGCCAAGCAGCCTCTCCCCGACATCAGCATTTCCCCCCCTCCAACCCCCCACCCCACCCCCACTCGCTGCAAACGATGGACACTACGCGGAATGGCTTGTTCCCATGGCTCAGTGAACACAGCAACCCGGAACCCCCCCACCCCACCCGGCCTTCCGATAGAGTACTGAGCCAAGCAAGGTGGCAGGGCCTCAGGGCTTTGCTGAGTCAGTCGAGAAATGGCGACGGGTGGGTGATGGGATGGGGCCTCTGGAATAGGGAAGGGAAAAATTAGCCATGTTACGTGGCTCTAATTGTTATTCAGTGAAATTTGGAAAGGGCGTGGTTTTGGTGGTGGGGGAGGGGAGGGGGGTCATTGACCTTGATTGTGATTCTCCCACGGTTGAATAACACACACAGGAAAATTGGGCTAAGTCCCTGCTGCAAGTGGAGAGGTGCCCCAAACGTGAATCAGTGGAAAGTTAGAGTCCTGGAACCTTACAGCACAGAAGGAGGCCATTCATCCCACCATGTCTGTGCCAGCTTTTTGAGACTTTTTTTTATTCAGTCATAGGATTCGCTGGCTAGGCCAGCATTTATTGCCCATCCCTAATTGACTTTGAGAAAGTGGTGGTGAGCTGCCTTCTTGAACTGCTGCAGTCCATGTGGTGTAGGTACACCCACAGTCCTGTTAGGGAGGGAGTTCCAGGATTTTGACCCAGTGACAGTGAAGGAACGGCCTATATATTTTCAAGTCAGGATGGTGAGTGGCTTGGAGGGGAACTTGCAGGTGAGGATGTTCCCATGTGTCTGCTGCCCTTGTCCTTCTAGATGGCAGTGGCTCTGGGTTTGAAAGGTGCTGTCCAAGGAGCCTTGGTGAATTCCTGCAGTGCATCTTGTAGATGCTACTGTGTGTCGGTAGTGGAGAGAGTGAATGTTTGTGGATGTGCAGCCAATCAAGCGGGGCTGCTTTGTCCTGGATGGTGTCAAGCTTCTTGAGTGTTGTGGGAGCTGCACTCATCCAGGCAAGTGGGGCGTATTCCATCACACTCCTGACTTGTGCCTTGTAGATGGTGGACAGGCTTTGGGGAGTCAGGAGGTGGGTTACTCATCGCACGATTCCTAGCCTCTTGACTTGCTCTTGTAGCCACAGTATTAATATGGCTGGTCCAGTTCAGTTTCTGGTCAATGGTAACTCCCAGGATGTTGATAGTGAGTGATTCAGTGATAGTAATGCCATTGAACATCAAGGGGTGATGGTTGGATTCTCCCTTGTTGGAGATGGTCATTGCCTGACACTTGTGTGGCACAAATGTTATTTGCCACTTGTCAGCCCAAACCTGGATATTGTCCAAATCTTGCTGCATTTGGACATGAACTACTTCAATATCTGAGGAGTCACAAATGGTGCTGAACATTGTGCAATCATCAGAGAACATCCCCACTTCTGACCTTATTATGGAAGGAAGGTCATTGATGAAGCGGCTGAAGATGGTTGGGCCTAAGACACTACCCTGACAGCTACCCAATTAGTCCCACACCCCCTACCTTTTTGTATAACCCTGCTAGTTCTTCTCTCTCTTTCTAGAGACACCTGCTTACGTTTGTTTTCCATAGCTCGCTTTCCCAGGAACGGGCTGCTAGCCTGAAGCCAAAGGCTTGAGGGGCACCACTCCATATCAAGCATGGCTGACCAGGAGTCTTTCCCACTCTTACTGCCCACCATAGGTTTTATGGAAGGATTTGCAGGTTTATAATCAACCTGTTTGGCCACATTATGAACACACCTTCCCTGACCATCAAAACCTGAGGTTCTGGTTCTGCATCCTACGGTCCTAATTCATCCTCTTGAAACACATATCCAATTGTCTTTTTGACAGCTCCTATGGCATTGGATTCCACCACCCTTTCAGCTAGCCTGTTCTAAATCTTAACAACCCTCTGTGTGCCCACATGTCCATCCTCGGCCTGCTGCAAGGTTCCAGTGAAGTCCAACACAAACTGGAGGAACAGCACCTCATCTTCTGATTATGTACTTTACAGCCTTCTGGGCTTAACATTGAGTTCAATAACTTCAGGCCATAAATGCTCTCCCTCATCTTTACCCATTTTTAAATCCATTTTTTATACTTATAATTCTAATTAATTAATTTTATTTCGTTATCCATTTTTCTTTATTCTTTTTCTCCCCACAGGGCCACCTGTCACTGGTTTCTATGTTGTGCTTTCACAGAGCCTTGACCCTAGTTCTGCCATTAACACATTCTACCCTTTCCTTTATGCCACTATCAGCACCTTCTTTAGTCTTTACCACTACCATTAACACTCCCATTGTCTTGTGTCCATGACATCTTTGTCAATCTCTCCTTAACTCCCACCTATCCCTGACCTTCTATCATGCTCCATCTGCTCCACCCCCTCTTAAACAGTGTAGAATCCATCACATTTCTACTTCTCTTTAGCCCTGAGGAAGAGTCATACGGATTTGAAGCATTAACTCTGTTTCTCTCTCCATGGATGCCGCCAGACCCGCTGAGTTTTTCCCCAGCATTTTTTGTTTTTATCTCTGTGTGAAGAAATGCCTCATTTCCTTTATAGTTGGTTTACCAGTTACTTATATTTATGATTTCTGGTTACTGAACCTCTGATTACCGGCATTGGTGAGACTGCACCTCGAATACTGTGTGCAGTTTTGGTCTCCTTATTTAATGAAGGATGTGAATGCATTGGAGGCAATTAAAAGGAGGTTTACTAGATTAATACCCAGAATGAGTGGGTTGTCTTGTGAGGAAAGGTTGGACAGACTGGGCTTGTTTCCACTGGAGTTTAGAAGAGTGAGGCGTGATTTGATTGAAGTTTACAAGATCCTGAATGGCTTTGACAAGATGGATGTGGAAAGGATGTTTCCTCTTGTGAGTGAGTCCACAACTAGGGGGCACTGTTTTAAAATTAGGGGTCGCCCTTTTAGGACAGAGGTGAGGAGAATTTTTTTCTCTCAGAAGGTTATGCGACTTTGGAACGCTCGACTTCAGAAGGTGGTGGAAGCAGGGTCATTGAATATTTTTAAGGCAGAAGTAGATAGACTCTTGTTAGGCAAGGGAATCAAAGGCTATCGGGGCTAGATAGAAATGTGGAAATCGAAATACAAGATCAGCCATGATCTTATAGAATGACAGAGCGGGCTCGAGGGACCGAATGGTCTACTCCTGTTCCTATTTCTTATGTTCCTTTATGTTCTCCTGCCACAGCAACAGTTTCTCCCTACCTGCTCTATCAGAATCCCTCATGATTTTGAACGCCTCTGTTAAATCTCCCCTTAACCTTCGCTGCTCTAAGGAAAACTATCCCAGCTTCCCCAATCTCAGCCCACAACTCTCATCCCTGGTATCAGGGATTGATGCTGGGGCCTCAACTATTTATAATCTACTTCAATGATTTGGATGAAAGGATCCATGTATGGTAGCTAAATTTGCTGATGACACCAAGATAGGATGGAAAGTAAGTTGTCAAGAGAGGTAAAGAGTCTGCAAAGGGATATGAATAGATTAAGTGAGGGAGCAAAAATTTGGCAGAAGGAGTATAATGTGGAAAAATGTTAACTTGTCCACTTTGGCAGGAGGAATAGAAAAGCAGTATACTATTTAAATAGAGAGAGGCGGCAGAATTCTGTGGTGCAGAGGGATCTGGGTGTCCTGGTACATGAATCACAAAATGGTAGCATGCAGTTGGAGCAAGTGATTCGGAAGGCAAATGAAATGTTGGGGATTATTGCCAGGGGAATGGAATATATAATCAGGGAATTTTACTACAGCTGTACAAAGCCTTGGTGATCTGGAGTACTGTGCATAGTTTTGGACTCCTTATTTGAAAAAGGGTATGATTGCAAGGGAAGCAGTTCCTAGAAGGTTCATTAGACTCATTCCTGGGATGAAGGGGTTGCCTTACGAAGAAAGGTTGATCAGTTTGGGCCTATGCCCATTAGACTTTAGAAGAATGAGAGGTGATCTTATTGAAACATATAAGATCCTGGGGGGCCTTGATCAGTGGATACTGGGAGGACTTTCCACTTTTGAGGGAGATCAGAACTAGGGTGCCCAATTTAAGTGTAAGAGGTCTCCCTTTTCAGACGGAGACGAGGAGAAATGTTTTCTCAGAGGATAGCTAGCCTGTGGAATTCTCTTCCCTAGAAAGCAGTGGAGGCTGGGTCACTGGATATATTCAAGGCCAAGTTAGATTCTTGATGGACAAGGGAGTCAAGGGTAATGGGGGCGCAGACAAGAAAGGTGCAGTTGAGACCACAATCAGATCAGCCAGGATCTCACTGAATGGCAGAGCAGGCTACTTCTGCTCCTGCTCCTAAGATGCTATGTCACTGTCCCAGTAAACCACATCTTCTCTAAAATGTGCTGCCCAAAACGGAGCATAATTCTCTAACTGCGGACGAACTAGTGATTGGCGTAGGTTCAGCATGACTTTCTTGTTTTGTATTCAGTGACCTGATTGAGAAAGCCAGGCTGTGAGTAAGGTTGAACCAGTGACCGCAGGGTGATTTAGAAATACAAAAAGCTGACTGACCGACTTCCCCTCACAATTGACCCTTCAGTGTAAAGGCTGAGGAGCAGTTATGATGGGCCAAGTGGACACTCTGTGTTGTATGGGCTATGAATATAAGATAGTCACTAAAAATCCAATAGGGAATTCAGGAAAACCATTTTTTTCATTCATTCACGGGATGTGGGTATCGCTGGCTGGGCCCAGCATTTATTGCCCATCCCTAATTGCCCCTTGAGAAGGTGGTGGTGAGCCGCCATCTTGAACCGCTGCAGTCCATGTGGTGTAGGTACACCCACAGTGTTGTTAGGGAGGGAGTTCCAGTATTTTAACCCAGCGACAGTGAAGGAACGGCCGATATATTTCCAAGTCAGGATGGTGAGTGACTTGGAGGGGAACTTGCAGGTAGTGGTGTTCCCATCTATCTGCTGCCCTTGTCCTTTTAGATGGCAGTGGTTGTGGATTTGGAAGGTGCTGTCTAAGGAGCCTTGGTGAATTCCTGTAATGTATCTTGTAGATGATACACACACTGCTGCTACTGTGCGTCGGTGGTGGAGGGAATGAATATTTGTGGATGGGGTGCCAATCAAGCTGGCTGCTTTATCCTGGGTGGTGTCAAGCTTCTTAAGTATTGTGGGAGCTGCACTCATTCAAGAAAGTGGGGAATATTCCACCACACTCCTGACTTGTGCCTTGTCGATTATGACAGGCTTTGGGGAGTCAGGAGGTGAGTTACTCATCACAGGATTCTTAGCCTCTGACCTGCTCTTGTAGCCACAGTAATTTTATGGCTAGTCCAGTTCAGTTTCTGGTCAATGGTAACCCCCAGGATGTTGATAGTGGGGGATTCAGTGATGGTAATGCCATTGAACATCAAGGAGTGATGGTTGGATTCTCTCTTGTTGGAGATGGTCATTGCCTAGCACTTGTGTGGCATCAATGTTACTTGCCACTTGTCAGCCCAAGCCTGGATATTGTCCGGGTCTTGCTGCATTTGGACATGGACTGCTTCAATATCTGAGGAGTTGCGAATGGTGCTGAATATTGTGCAATCATCAGTGAACATCCTCACTTCTGACCTTATGATGGGAGGAAGGTCATTGATGAAGCAGCTGAAGGTGGTTGGGCCGAGGACACTACCCTGAGGAACTCCTGCAGTGATGTCCTGGAGCTGAGATGACTGACCTCCAACAACCACAACCATCTTCCTTTGTGCTAGGTATGACTCCAACTAGCGAAGAGTTTTCCCCCTGATTCCCATTGACTCCAGTTTTGCTAGGGCTCCTTGATGCCACACTCAGTCAAATGTGGCCTTGATGTCAAGGGCAGTCACTCTCACCTCACCTCGGGAGTTCAGCTCTTTTGTCCATGTTTGAACCAAGGCTGTAATGAGGTCAGGAGCTGAGTGGCCCTGGCAGAACCCAAACTGGACGTCAGTGAGCAGGCTTTTGCTAAGCAAGTGCCACTTGATAGCACTGCTGATGACCCCTTCCATTACTTTACTGATGATCGAGAGTAGACTGATGGGGCGGTAATTGGTTGAGTTGGATTTGTCCTGCTTTTTGTGTACAGTACATACCTGGGCAATTTTCCACATAGAAGGGTAGATGCCAGTGTTGTAGCTGTACTGGAACAGCTTGGCTAGGGGCACGGCAAGTTCTGGAGCACAAGTCTTCAGTACTATTGCTAGAATATTGTCAGGGCCAATAGCCTTTGCAGTATCCAGTGCCTTCAGCCATTCCTTGATATTACATGGAGTGAAGTGAATTGACTGAAGACTGGTATCTGTGATGCTGGGGACCTCCGGAGGAGGCTGAGATGGATCATCCACTTGGCACTTCTGCCTGAAGACTGTAGTAAATGCTTCAGCTTTACCTTTTGCACTGATGTGCTGGGCTGCTCCATCATTGAGGATGGGGATATTTGTGGAGCCTCCTCCTCCAGTGAGTTGTTTAATTGTCCACCACCATTCACGACTGGATGTGGCAGGACTGCAGAGGTTAGATCTGATCCGTTGGTTGTGGGATCACTTAGCTCTGTCTATCACTTGCTGCCTATGCAGTTTGGCATGCAAGTAGTCCTGTGTTGTAGCTTCACCAGGTTGACACCTCATTTTTGCGTATGCCTGGTGCTGCTCCTGGCATGTCCTCCTGCACTCTTCATTGAACCAGGGTTGATCCCCTGGCTGGATGGTAATGGTAGAGTGGGGGATATGCTGGGCCATGAGATTACAGATTGTGTGAAGTATAATTCTGCTGATATCCCACAGCGCCTCATGGATGCCCAGTTTTGGGTTGCTAGATCTGTTCGAAATCTATCCAATTTAGCATGGTGGTAGTGCCACACAACATGATGGAGGGTATCCTCAATGTGAAGGCAGGACCTCATCTCCGCAATGACTGCGGTGGTCACTCCTACCGATACTGTCATGGACAGATACATCTGCGGCAGGCAGGTTGGTGAGGATGAGGTCAAGTATGTTTTTCCCTCTTTTTGGTTCTCTCACCACCTGCCGCAGACCCAGTCTAGCAGCTACGTCATTTAGGATTCGGCCAGCTCAGTCAGTAGTGATGCCAATGAGCCACCCTTGGTGATGGACATTGAAGTCCCCCAACCAGAGTCCATTCTGCACCCTTGCCACCCTCAGTGCTTCCTCCAACTGGTGTTCAATATGGAGGAGCACTGATTCATCAGCTGAGGGAGGGCGGTACGTGGTAATCAGCAGGATGTTTGACCTGATGCCATGAGACTTCATGGAGTCTGGAGTTGATGTTGAGGACTCCCAGGGCAACTCCCTCCCAACTGTATACCACTGTGTCCCCACCTCTGCTGGGTCTGTCCTGCCTATGGGACAGGACATACCCAGGGATGGTGATGGTGGTGTCTGGGACATTATCTGTAAGATATGATTCTGGGAGGATGATTATGTCAGGCTGTTCCTTGACTAGTCTGTGAGACAGCTCTCCCAGTTTTGGCACTATACCCCCATACGTTAGTAAGGAGGACTTTGCAGGGTCGACAGAGCTGAGATTGCTGTTGTTGTTTCCGGTGCCTATGTCAATGCCGGGTGGTCCGTCCAAGATCATTCCTGTTTTGCAACTTTGTAGTGGTTTGATACAACTGAGTTGCTCCCTCAGCCATTTCAGAGGGAATTTAAGAGTCAACCACATTGCTGTGGGTCTGGAGTCAAATGAAAGGACATCGGATTTCCTTCCCTAAAGGACATTAATTAATATTTTACAGCAACTGACAATGATTTCATGGTCATCATTAGACTTTTAATTCCAGATCTTTTTATGGAATTCAAATTTCACCATCTGCCATGGTAGGATTCAAACCCTGGTCCCCAGGGCATCACCCTAGGTCTCTGGATTACTAGTCCTGTGACAACACCACTACACCATTATCTTCCCTAATTTTATAATCTCAACAGCATCTATCTAAACAAAGTGGGGGTGGGGGTGAAAGTATTTGAGTTCATTGTTGCGGGGAAGCCAGCGTAACTAAAGGAAACATGTTGTGAAATATTTTCTGGTACAGAGCTCCCACCAGAAGAGACAGCCAGAATGGAGAGAGAGAGGGGCAGAGAGGTTTTGGGAGGGAATTCCACAGCTTAGGGCCCAGGCAGTTAAAGGCTTGGCTGCCAATGGTGCAGCGATTAAAATCAGGGGGGATGCTGAAGAATCCAGAATATAGGGAGTGTAGAAAAGTTGGAGGTTTATAGGGGCTGGTAGAGATGAGGGCTGAGGTCCCTCAGATTTGAAGACAAGGATGAGAATTTTAAAATGGAGATGTTGCCCGACTGGGGGTGCCAGGGTAAGTCGGTGATATTGGCTGGAAAGAGACTCCGCAATCTGTTAAATGATAACATAGGAACATAGGAAATAGGAGAAGGAGTAGGCCATTCAGCCCCTCAAGCCTGCTCCGCCATTCAACTAGATCTTGGCTGATCTTCTATTTCAGTGCCATTTACCTGCACTATACCCATATTCCTTGATATCTTAAGCTTTCCTGTCCCACCGGCAGGACAGACCCAGCAGAGGTGGCGGCACAGTGGTATACAGTTGAGAGGGAGTTGCCCTGGGAGTCCTCAACATCGGCTCCGGACCCCATGACTTCTCATGGTATCAGGTCAAACATGGGCAAGGAAACCTGCTGATTACCACGTACTGCCCTCCCTCAGCTGATGAATCAGTTCTCCTCCATGTTGAACACCACTTAATATCTAGAAGCCTATCGAACTCTATATTGAACATACTCAATGACTGAGCCTCCACGGCCCTCTGGGGTAAAGAATTCCAAAGATTCACCACCCTCTGAGCTAAGAAATTCCTCCTCATCTCAGTCCTAAATGGCCTGCCCTTTATTCTGAGACTGGCCCCTGGTTCTGGAGCCTCCAGCCAGGGAGAAACACCCTGTCTACACACCCTTTGTGCCCTATAAGAATTTTACATGCATCAATGAGATCAACTCTCATTCTTCTAAACTCTAGAGAACATAGGCCCACTTTCCTCCATCTCTTCCCCCTAGGACAATCCCACCATCCCAGGAATCAGTGGTGAACCTCCATTGCATTCCCTCTATGACAAGTATATCCTTCCTTGGTTAAGGAGACCGAAACAGGAGCAGCAGAGAGGTGAGCCTTCTCCCCAGGATAGGAAATGCAGGTGATCTGTGTGACCTGGGACCAGCGTGTCTTGGGCTGGGAACAAAAACCTGGGGAGGGGAGAGTACAGGGAAATTGGGTGAATGTGTAATATGAGGTGAAAAGTTTATTCTAAAAGAGAATACCTTGAGTGCACATTACTGCCTCTGTATAACAATCTGTTAACCAGACAAGATTGCAAAAAGCGTAACTTGTGGGATTTAGCAGCTGGTTGATATTTGGTTGCCTTAACAACCATGACACCAAACAAGCATAAATAGTGCAGCAATGGTCTCCCATCGGATGTAGACACTAAAGGAGCAGTGTCATTTATTATGTCTAACAGGAAAACAGGCTAAACAATTCAAAACTCATATTTCATGTTTTGCAATTTTATGTCTTTGTTCCTTCTCTCACCTCTGACCTTCACCCCTTAGCCAGTCACAAACTTCCTGAAACAATCCTTCTACACTGGCATTAGTTGTGGCCAGTGCTCTTCTCAGATTTCCTCTTTAGTTCCGCATGGACCAGCCCAAGCTCCTTGAAAACAAAACAACTTGTATTTATGTAACGCCTTTAACATAATAACAGGTCCCAAGTTGTTTCAGCGAAACAAAGCTTGACGCCGAGTCACGAAAGGGAATAGTAGGACCAAAACCTTGATCAAAGAGGTTGGTTTTAAGAAGTATCTCAAAGGAGGAAAGAGAGGCGGAGAGATTGAGGGAGGGAATTCCAGAACTTAGGGCCCCAGGCAGCTGAAGGCACGGCCGCCAATGGTGGAGCAATGGGTGCTTAAGAGGCCAGAGCTGGAGCAGTGCAGAGACCATGGAGCGTTGTAGGGCTGGATGAGACAACAGTGACAGGGAAGGGGTGAGACTATGGAGGGTTTTGTAAAGGTGGATGAGGGGAGCCATTACAGGCCAGCGAGTGATGGGCGAACAGGATTTGGTACGTGCAGATACAGGCAACAGTGTCTTGGATGACCATAGGTTTATGGTCCATCCATATTCACCTGCCTCACCACCACAGGTTAAAAAGTCCCTTAAGCATCTCAGGCTGTCACCTGCCCCGTGGTCCATCAGGCCACCCGTTCTTACTTCTCTGCTGAGAGAACCTCAACACTCTGGGATTTTCTTTTATGGAAGGAGGGCATCGCTGGGAAGGCCAGCATTGGTTGCCCATCCCTACTTGCCCTGGAACTGAGCTGCTTGCTCAGACATTTCGATGGGTCAATTAGAGTCAACCACATTGCTCTGGTTCTGGAGTCACGTGTAGGCCAGACCAGGTGCAGACAGCAGATTTTCTTCCCCCAAACAGCTTTAGTGAACCAGATGGGTTTTTTAACAACAAATAATGATAGCTTCAGAGTTACCATTACTGAGACAGGCTCTCAATTCCAGATTTACTACGTGAAATTAAATTCCACCAGCTTCTATGGCGGGATTTGAACCTACGTTAGCAGAGCAGTCGGTCCGCAAGAGTATTAGTTCAGTGATATTACCACAAGGCCACGTGCTCCCTGACGGCTGAGGGTGTGAAACACATTTTTTCATATAATGTAGAGGGAGCTTTAGTCTGTCTCCAACCCCGTGCTGTCAGGGAGAAAGAGTGGGGAGAAAGATTGATGGATTTGTCTTCCTATCTCTGATTTCCCGCAAGGGTTGAAGATGACTGATACCACAGAATATCGCCATCTGTTTGTACACAGGGGACGAGATATTAATGGATTGAACGATAGTCGGATATCCTGACACAAAGCGCACATTCCCAGGGTGTCTGCAACTGTTTTCAGGCTCAAATAAGCAGCAGTTTCTTCATTTCCCGGGCAGAAAGGAGAGAAATAGATTTTTGCATTGCAAATATAAGCTGTCGTGTTTTACAGCAATAGGGAACCAGTCTGGCCTGGGTGGTTCGCAAAGATGTTCCACTACTGTGCCTGAAGCACTGGAATTATACCCCCCCCCCCCCCCCCCCCGTAAATCATTCCCCCCTCTCTCTCTCTCTCCCTCTACTTTAAGACGCTTCTTAAAGCCGATCTCTTTGACCAAGCTTTTGCTTATAAATCTCAAGCATCTCATTACATGGCTTTAGTCTCAGATTCAGTCTGACGATCGTTCCGGTGAATCCTGCTGGGACGTTTTGGTACGCTAAAGGCACGATGTAAAAGCAAGTTATGTCGGCTGAGTGTGCAAGAGCTGGTTTGTGAGTGTGTGTGTGTGTTTGTTCATTCATTATAACTGGGACAAATGATTTGTGACAGTGTCAGATACTGGGCGGATTTCCCAAGACTGCGGGTAAACAATTCTTCGGTGACACCAAAGCGTACCAGAGGGAGTTGGGGTTATTTTAACTGACTCCGCCCCAACCCTGGCAGGAGGCTGATAGGATGAGTTTCACCACCCCCTTTTTAAGCCCCACTCAGTTTTACATCGAGTTGACCTTAGAGCTCCTTTCAGTTATGCGTTTGAGTCCTAAATGCTGGACATTGCAACCCTCCCTCGCTACTACACTGGCAGTGGCAGTCTAGACTGTGACTCTTGAGCCAAGCTGACTAGACCACGGAAGAGTCCAGTGGAGACCAAAACTCTGAAATTGAAAATCAAGGAAGATGGATAATGCTCAGCAGGTCAAGCAGAACCTGTGGAAAGAAGAACAGAGTTAACTTTTCAGGTCATTGACTGGAAGATGTTAGAGATGAGACAATGTAGAAAGAGCTTTACTCTGTATCTAACCCCGTGCTGTACCTGTCCTGGGAGTGTTTGATGGGAGAGTGTAGAGGGAGCTTTACTCTGTATCTAACCCCATGCTGTACCTGTCCTGGGAGTGTTTGATGGGGACAGTGTAGAGGGAGCTTTACTCTGTATCTAACCCCGTGCTGTACCTGTCTTGGGAGTGTTTGATGGGGACAGTGTAGAGGGAGCTTTACTCTGTATCTAACCCCGTGCTGTACCTGCCCTGGGAGTGTTTGATGGGAACAGTGTAGAGGGAACTTTACTCTGTATCTAACCCCCTGTACCATAGTCAGTGTAGAGAGAGGAAGAGTGATCAGGAGTCTGGGAAAGGACTAAAGGTCTTTAATAGAGTGAGTGGACACTAGGAAGTGATAAATATTAAGAGGAATGAGGTTATGAGATTACAGGGCAAAAGCAGGTTGTAATGAGACAAGTAAAGAATCAAAATGAGTCCTCAGGTGGTGTATCTGGTCACATCTGGACTAATGCTCCTGGGACATGGTTTTGGAATCTCACCATGGCAGCTGGGAGAATTTAAATTTACCCCTGTGGTTAGATAAATCTGGGCTAAAAAGTTGGCCTCAGTAATGGTGACCATTGAATCTACCAGAATGCTGTAATAACCCACCTAGTTCACTAATGTCCTTCAGGGAAGGAAATCTGTTGTCCTTACCTGCTCTGACCTACATGCGACTGCAGACCCCCAGCAATGTGGCTGACTCTCAATTGCCCCCTGAAATGGCAGAGCAAGCCACTCATATTAAGCAGTGATCCAAATGATGTGTTTAGGATGCTCAAAGGAGTGGATAAGTGGTGGGGTGGGGGCAGATGGTATGACCTTCAAACTAGAGCCAGGCCATTCAGGGGTGATATTAGGCAGTGCTTCTTCATACAAAGGGGAGTGGAAATCTTAACCCTCTCCCCCTAAAAAAATTGTCCAGGCTGGTTGTCAATTGGAAATATCAAAACGCTTCATTGGTTATAATGCACTGCGAGCCATCCTGAGGTCATGAATGATACTACCCAAATGCAAGTTCATGCTCTGTCACGTAGAAATGCCGACCACATAATAAGACCCCAAATTGGAACAAATCCAAACTCTTGTAATTTAGGGAATACAGCTGTCAATTTGCAAACAGCAAGCTCCCACAAACAGCCGTGTCAGAAATGATCAGGTAGCCTGGTTGTAGTGATGTGGGTTGAAGGATAAATATTGACCCCAGAACACTGTAGTGTATTGAAGATTGCATTGTGTGTTTTGTTAACAGGACTTAAGGCTACCAAACGCATATATAACAGCAGAGGGAGTCTGGAATAAAATAAAGAGATCCATGTTTTAACAGCACGTGATTCAGAATGTTTCTCACTGTTTCTTCCCAAGAATTCCACAGTTCTCCCGAAATAGTGCCATGGGGTCTTTAATGTCCACCTGAGAAGGCAGACATCTTGTGTAGAAGGCATCCTGCCTGACACACCTTTCCAGATGCCTTTTCCTGCAACTTGCGTGGCATTGATCAAGTGTAAGGGGAGTCAGGAGCACAATTGTGCCTTTCAGCTGCTCCACTCCCCCGATCCTTTAAGCCACGTGCTCCAGTTGTTGATGAGTGAGGTTTTAAGTAATAGATCATTGAGTTATATATATTCCTTCCAATTTCTCAAAAGAATATTCTGTATCTATGGCAAAGTATGATTCTAGAGTGTGATGCTGAATGAGTGACAGATATATAAGACATGAAAGATCATTTTTTATAGGTTTATATTAGTGGACCTTCCATAGCAATGAACACTCAATTTTTTTTGAAAAATATTTACTCTTGAGATGCAGGCATTTATTGCCCATCCTTAATTGCCCTTGAGAAGGTGGTGGTGAGCTGCCTTCTTGAA
The DNA here is from genome assembly GCF_017639515.1 of Carcharodon carcharias. NCBI lineage: Eukaryota > Metazoa > Chordata > Chondrichthyes > Lamniformes > Lamnidae > Carcharodon > Carcharodon carcharias. Next base: position 8,775,655 of record NC_054499.1, on the reverse strand, counting down.
CCGCTACAGTCCATGTGGTGTAGGTACACCCACAGTGCTGTTAGGGAGGGAGTTCCAGGATTTTGACCCAGTGACAATGTAGGAACGGCCGATATATTTCCAAGTCAGGATGGTGAATGACTTGGAGAGGAACATCCAGGTGGTGGTGTTCCCCATGCATCTGCTGCCCTCGTCCTTCTAGGTGATAGGGGTTGTAGGTTTGGAAGGTGCTGTCTAAGGAGCCTTGGTGAGTTTCTTGCAGTGCATCGTGTAAATGGTACACAGTGTGCGTTGGTGGTGGAGGGAGTGAATGTTTGTGGATGTGGTGCCAATCAAGCGGGGCTGCTTTGTCCTGGATGGTGTCCAGCTTCTTGAGTGTTGTGGGAGCTGCACTCATCCAGGCAAGTGGGGAGTATCCAGTCGACTCCTTAGAGGGCTGGACAGGATAGATGGCATGTTGCTGTTTCCACCTAGCTGGAGAGCCTGGAATACAGATTCATAGTCTCAAGATAAGTTGTCAACCATTTAGGATTGAGATGAGGAGAAATTTCTTCACTCAGAGGGGGGTGAACCTTTGGAATTCTCTCCCCCCAGAGGGCTGTGGATGCTCAGTCGTTGAGTATATTCGAGGCTGAGATCGATTCATTTTTGGGCGCTAAGGGGTAGGGCAGGAAAGTGGAGATGAGGTAGAAGATCAGCGACGATCTTCTTGAATGGCGGAGCAGGCTTTATAGAGCCAAATGGCCTCCTCCTGCTATCTCTTACATTTCGGATGAGCTGAGGCAGGAAGCAGAGGGTTGCTGTGCGACAGCGTGGGAGAAGGGTGACGACTGTGGACAATAGGGCAGGATATGAGGCCTCTGTGGCTGTGCGCGGGGTGCCTGCCTCTGGTTCGGCTGGAGTTTAATCGTCAGCCTAGCCACTACCAATTAGGCGAGACTGGCAGGGTCAGATGAAACGGAGGCCTGTTGATTTAAGCTGCCTTATGCCCGCTGCCCACTATGTCTGCTCTGCTCTCTGACAGGGGGATAAGTCAACACTGCTCGAAAGCATCCATCCAGACCTGCCACAGGACTCGGGGAGTCCTGGGGTAAGGCTGAGTTTCCTGCAGGAGCTGCTGGAGAGCAAGAGGTTGACAAGGATAAGGAGGGAACGGCGAAAAGGTAAGAAGCTGCCTCTTCTCTTTGAGAATCAAACAAACTTACAGCACAGGCGGAGGCCATTCAGCCCTTCTTTAAAAGAGCTATCCAATTAATCCCATTCCCTGCAAATGTTTCCTCTTTCAAGCATACAGGGGGCGATGGTGGCGTAGTGTTAATGTCATTAAATTGGTAATCCAGGGGCCTAGGCTAACACTGTAGGGACACGTGGGTTCAAATCCCACCGTGGCATCTGGTGGAATTTAAATTCAATTAATAAAACCTGGAATTGAGAGCTAGTCACAGTACTGGTGACCATGAAACTATCATCGATTGCTGTAAAAACCCCATCTGGTTCATTAATGTCCTTCAGGGAAGAAAATCTCTTTATATGGTCTGGCTGACATATGACTCCAGACCCCCACAAACATATGAATTAGGAGCAGGGGGTAGGCCAGTGGCACTCACACAACATGAACAAATATTAACAAAAAAGGACAGCTCCTTCACTGAGCCAGCACAAGCACTATGGGCTGAATGGCCTCCTTCTGGGCTACAGTTTCCTATGATTCAACTTGATATCCAATTCTTCTTTGAAAGTTACTACTGAATCTGCTTCCAACTCCCTTTCAGGCAGCGCCTTCCAGATTGCAACAACTCAAAAAAAAAAAAAATTCTCCACATCTCCCCCTCTCGTTCTTTTGCCGATTATCTTAAATCTGTGTCCCTCAGATTACCAACCCTCTGATTGCCAGTAGAAACAGTTTCTCCTTATTTAATCCAAGAAAGCCCCTCACAAAAATCTGATCAATTTCCCCTTAACCTTCTCTGGTCCAAGAAGATCAGTCCCAGCTTCTCCAGTCTCCCCATGTAACTGAAGTCCCTCATCCCTGGTGCCTTTCCAATAAACCTCCTCCGCACTCTCGCCAAGATCTTGACATCCTTCCAAAAGTGCAGTGGCCACAATACTCCATCCACGTCCTAACCTGTATCTTATAAAGGTTTAGCATAATGCCCTTGGCTTTTGTACATGTGCAGCAGAGACATGGTAATTGAATTGAATTGTTAGTCAATTCAACTATATAACAAGCACAGTAACACCCCATGTCAAAGAAATCCAAAGAAGGAATGGACAAGCTAAAAGAATATTTTTGCCCTGGCTACATGAGTGGTACTTTCCACTAGCAGGATGCTGCCTTCAGTCCAAAAAGATGTTCTGCCTGCCACGCGGTTGAGCAACGCCATGTATGAATTTCAGTGCTGCTGTGATGCCAGGTCTGTAGGCCATACGTCCCAGCGATTGGCTGATTGAATCAAACAGCATGTTCCTTCGGTTCTTCATAATAGACAGAGTACAGACCGTACTCAACCAGCCCGGAGCTTGCAAAACCCGAAATAAAACGTCTACTGTTAGGTGTGATTACAGAATTAGACAGCACTTGCTGAACAATGCTAAGTGTGCCAATAGCTACACTAACAACCAATTGAAGATAATCAGTCGAGCTCGTAGCATGGCTCATTTATGCTTGCTAGAAGTGACCTACATTCATTCATATGCAGGGACCCATATGTTGCAAACAAAAGGAATAAACCTTTTGCCTTTTTTTTGAATAAGCCAAGAGCCTGTGGAGTCTATAGTTTCTCTGTTGGTAATGCCTCAATCGATCAGAGTCAACTTGCCAACCAATCAGCACCCTTTTCTCCTGCAGTGTAAATAGTTGTGCTCATTTGAAATTTGGCACTCTTGCATTTGTCCTGATGTGCGCAAGATAAAAGGTTTCGGCAACATGTCTCTCTTTTCAGCAAGGTTCTACAAAAATAAGCAACATCCTAAGAAACATCAGCCTGAGCCTTGAAAGGAGAATCTGTGCACTGAAACGTTGTGTCTGCTCCGTAATGGATTATGGATGCGAAGTTTGGATCACTGGGAAAAGAAAATTAACCGCTTCAAAATGTGGGGATTACGAAGGATCCCAAGGGTGAGCTGGGTGGAGAAGGGAGTGAAGAAGAAGTACGAAATGAGGCTGGAAGAACAAGAGAATTTTTAATTGATAAAAGAAGGCAAATGGAGTTATCCGTGCTGAAGGGCTAGAATGTCTAATCACTACTGGAAGGATTAGCAGAAGAAGGGCAGGAGGGCGACAGAGAAGGAAGCAGCGAGACAACATTCAAGGACTGGCTTAAGAGAACTCCAACAACGAGGCCATCCACTGTTGCTATGATTGGAATGTTTGGAAGACCTTGGTCACCTACGTCTGCACTGAGACGATGATGGCAGCATTTGGCCCAACCAGTCCATTCTGATGTTCCTGCTCCACACGAGCCTCCTCCCAACCCATCTTCATCTCACCCTATTTTGTTTACGTCACCTCTCTTCATTCATCCCCACGTTTGAGCACGTGGGGTTTCCATCCCCCGCAACCCCCCCTCCCCCCCACCATCCCCCGTCCCCCCACCCCCCAGCCTCCCCAGTGCCCTGGGCCAATATTTGTCCCCCAACTAATGTAATTTCAACCATTATTTTGTGGGAGCTTTCTGTGTGTCAATTGGCTGCTGCATTTCCTACAACAGTGAACTTCACTTCAGAAAGCACTTCACTGGCTGTGAGCTGCTTTCGAGTGTCCCGAGGTTGTGAAAGGTGCTACAGAGAGATGCAAGTTAGGAACACGTAGGAACAGGAGGAGACCACTCAGCCCCTCGAAGCTGTTCTGCCACTCAGCGAGTCTGCGGCTGATCTGTGACCTAACTTCACATGCCCGCTCAATGCCCCATATCGCTTAATATCCTTGGTGAACAAAAACCTGCCAATCTCAGATTTAAAATTAACAATTGATCCAGCGTCAATTGCCATTTGCAGAAGAGAGTTTCCCCCTCCACCCTATCCCCAGCTTTGTGTGTAGATGTTTTTCTTCATTTCACTCCTGAGAAGTCTGGACTGAAATTTTAAGCTATGGGAGCCCTAGTCCCAGACTCCCAACCAGTTTCTCTCTATCCACCCTATCTGTTCCCTTTAATATCTTGCAAATTTGGATCAAATCACCCCTAACATTCTAAATTCCAAGGGATCCAACCCTAGTTTCTGTAATGTCTCCTTTTGTAATTTAACCTTAGAGCCCAGTAATCATTCTGGTAAAATCTACGTTGCGCTCTCTCCAAGGTCATGAAATCCTTCCTTCCTCAGGGGTAGTGTCTGGAATTGAAATTTCATTTTGCCACATAGTTTAACCATCGCAGTCCTGAACAGTTACTGTCCAAAAATCTATTTATTCCTGTTCCTGATGGTGGTAATTTCTGATTCTGTTTGTCTAACAGTTCCTGGAGTTAAGAACAAACTGCCTATTGCAGCTCATTTCGAAGGTAAGGTCTGTATTTATTATTGGGGGTGGTGTGGGGAGGTTGGGGCGGGGGGATGGAGTTAGGGGATTCAAGAAACACTCCACACCCTTCCCTTTCCTGTAGTATTTGCTGTTTATTGAGACCACAGCTGCAGTGAAAGCAGAAAAGGTTTTAGTTGCTGTTTTAGTTTACTGCCAATTCCCCGTATCCCTCAATCCCACCCTCCCACCATATCCCTCAATCCTCACAGTTGCCTTCTCACCCAGTGAGAGTCAGTGTGTGTGGGACCCGTACCCCAGGAGAGTCAGTGTGTGTGGGACCCGTACCCCAGGAAGAGTCAGTGTGTGTGGGACCCGTACCCCAGTGAGAGTCAGTGTTTGTGGGACCCGTACCCCAGTGAGAGTCAGTGTGTGTGGGACCCGTACCCCAGTGGGAGTCAGTGTGTGCGGGACCCGTACCCCAGTGAGAGTCAGTGTGTGTGGGACCCGTACCCCAGGGAGAGTCAGTGTGTGTGGGACCCGTACCCCAGTGAGAGTCAGTGTGTGTGGGACCCGTACCCCAGTGAGAGTCAGTGTGTGTGGGACCCGTACCCCAGTGGGAGTCAGTGTGTGTGGGACCCATACCCCAGTGGGAGTCAGTGTGTGTGGGACCCATACCCCAGTGAGAGTCAGTGTGTGTGGGACCCGTACCCCAGTGAGAGTCAGTGTGTGTGAGACCCGTACCCCAGTGAGAGTCAGTTAGTGTGGATCATTCAGTAATAGAGTGTTCAGGCGAAGGGAGGTGAGAAGCAGTGAAATATCTTTCATACTTCTGAAGTTTTAATTGCTGTTTTGATTTTCTTGCAGTGGTGCCCAATAATGCTGATGGGACGTATATAGTTGAACAGGGTAGGTAAATAATTCTGTTGGTGGTGCCTGAATAAGCTTTGCCTTCTCTACACTGCAGCCTGGATTGGGAATCACTCCAGTGTAGTTCGCTGGGGTTCAGTCTATGAGCAGAATTTAATGTTGGTGGTGGGGCGTCTCTCCCATTGGCTGGAGAATCAGTCGTAAACAGTCTCTTAGGGGAGGGCCCGTCAGACTTTAGTGCCCCGCAGGCACCTAACTGGCCAGCTTTGGACCTATCCCAGGATTTAGGATCCTGGGGAGGAAATCCCACCTGCCCTGAGCTGCCAGCCAATCAGAGGCCGGCAGCTCTCCATTGCCCGTCAGTGCCACCAGAAGCGGTGGCTGCAGCCGGTATTGCACCCACCAGAGGGATTGGTATTGAAGAAGGGGGCCACAGGTGAGTGAGGGCAGAAGAGGGGTGGTGGGAGGGTGTTGCTGGCTGGGGCGGGGAGGGGCAGGGAGATGGTTGCCGACAGCAAGGGCAGAGGTGTGGATCTAAGCAGGTCCACCCCCTTCATGATGCCGGATCCCCTAATCAGGTTATAAGCAAACCAGAGAGGACTTTTCAGGCTCCCCACTAATTGCCCACTTAAGGGCCCTAATTAGCGTCAGAGTGGCAAGATGGTGGAGTCCCCGCACTCCCATCTGATTAAATGCCAGTCTGCCTCCAAATTAGCTGCGGAGAGCGGAGGAGTGGGGCATTAAATTCCACCCTATCTGTCTCATAAGGGGCCGCAAACCTGTATTAGACAATAAACGAAGCACGCGTTGGTGAATCAGCTCTCCTCCCCTGTTTCTCGTTCCATCCAAATTTCTCATCCATCCCTGTAAATCATTCTGGCTCTGTCTGTTTGGCAGGCAATGCCCTCTCCCCCTCCCTCTCTCTCTCTCTCTCTCTCTCTCTCTCTCTCTTTCCCTTGACTCTTTGTCAGAAGTCATGAGACTGAGTCCCACTCCAGACACTTGAGCACATTACGCAGGTCGACACTCCCCTCCCACTGCGTTACTGAAGGAGCGCTGCACTGTCGGAGGTGCCATCTTTCGGGTGAGATGTTAAACCCCGTGTGCCTTCTCAAGGGGTTGTAAAAGATCCTGTGGCTGCTACTGCAAAGAAGAGCGGGGAGAAGGTGGGAGGGGGGAGAAGTTCCTCCTGGTGTCCTACCCAATATTTATCCCTCAACCAACATCGCTTAAAAACAATTATCTGGTTGTCACACCTTGGGATCTTGCTGTGCGCAGATTCGCTGCTGCGTTTCCTATATCGCAACAGCGACTGCGCTTCGAAAAGTGCTTCGTTGGCTGTGAAGCGCCTTGCGACGTCCCGAGGACGTGCAAGGCGCTAGAGAAATGCAAGTATTTCCCTAAAGAGCACCCGATTCGGTGCACAGCAAATCAAGTGGGGTGGCAGGAAAGCGTCGGGACATCCCGAGAGAGAGATGAGCCCTTGGTTCTCGGTTTCCTGCAGCGACATCTTGTCAGGTGTGAACGATCAGGCTTCTCCCAGCCAGAAGAGAGAGAGTACTTATCGCCAGCGATTAGGGGCAATGGTGGCGTAGCATTAACATGGCTGGGCCGGTAATCCAGGGGCCTACCCTAATGTTCTGGGGACGCCGGTTCAAATCCCACCATGGCAGCTGGTGGAATTTAAATTCAATTAATAAAATCGGGGATTGAAACCTAGCATCGGTAATGTTGGACCATGAAACTATCGTCGATTGCTGTAAAAACCTCTGCTGTCTTTACCTGGTCTGGCCTACATGTGGCCAAGTGGTTGGCTCTGAAATGGCCTAGCAAACCACTCTGATCAAGAGCAATTAGGGATGGGCAATGCCAGCAACACTCACTCCCTGTGCAATTACTTAAAAAAAAAATAATTTATACATATCGACATTCATTCATCCTTCATTCCCAATTCCCGAGGACCAAAGGCTCAGGAAGTTGGCGATGGTGAAGAGAGTCATCTACAGGAAGTTCCAGATGGTCAGCCTCTTCTCTGACTGCCCGGTTTCACGTGCCGATTCCTGATTAGACCAGCGGGCAGAGGCGTGAAGGCAAATGTCCGGCGGCTCGAAACCAGGTCACTGCAGGCTGAGGGGGCTCGTCAGCCTAGCTAAGCAAAGGGGAAACTCTGCTTTCAAACCCTCCCGGCATTAGGCCAAATCATAAAGACTTCAGCTGATAGTGCAGAAAACTTCAGGCAGTGCATCTGGCCCATATGACAACGGACGACAATTGCAGCTGCAGCAAATGATTAGGGAGGCAAATGTAACGTTGGCCCTTATTGCAAGGGAAATCGAGTATAAAAGTAGGGAAGCATTTCTACAGCTTGTACAGGGTGTTGGAGAGACCACGCCTGGAGTACTGTGCACCGTTTTGTTCTCCTTATAATTGCTTTAGAAGCAGTTCAAAGAAGGTCCACTCAGCTGAGATGAAGGGTTCGTTTTATGAGGAACGGTTGACCCAGTTGGAGTTTAGAAGAATGAGAGGGTGATCTTACTGAAACATATAAGATTTTGAGGAGACGCGATAGGGTCACAACCAGATCAGCTATGATCTCGAATGGCGGAGCATGCTTGAGGGGCCAAATGGCCTACTCCTGCTCCCATTTCCTGTGGTTCGCCGGCTTACATAGCTCATTTAGGAGAAGCCAATTAAAACTTGCATCCGTTCTGCTGCTCAGCTTGCACATGTTGCACAAGTGCAGTATTAGCTGGCTCAGAGGGGAGAGATTGGGAGCAGATCGGCACTAACCTTATCCATATAAATATAGTCAGTGTGCAGGTTGTTCTGCCAACAATGACCAACAGGTCAGACTACCAAGCCCTGTGGTGATGGGAACGTGGTGGTGCACATTGGTGACCTTGGAGTCACTCTCCGCAGATTAGTGAACAACCTTCAAGATTCTGATACCATGGCTACAAGAGCAGGTCAGAGGCTGGGAATTCTGCAACAAGTAACTCATCTCCTGACTCCCCAAAGCCTGTCCACCATCTACAAGGCACAAGTCAGGAGTGTGATGGAATACCCCCCACTTGCTGGATGAGTGCAGCTCCTACAACACTCAAGAAGCTCAACACCATCCAGGACAAAGCAGCCCCGCTTGACAGGCACCCCATCCACCACCTTAAACATTCACTCCCTCCACCACCGATGCACAATAGCAGCAGTCTGTACCATCTACAAGATGCAGATGCACTGCAACAACTCAGCAAGGCTCCTTTGACAGCACCTTCCAAATCCATGACCTCCACCACCTAGAAAGACAAGGGCAGCAGACACATGGGGAACACCACCACCTGCAGGTTCCTCTCCCAAGTCACTCACCATCCTGTCTTGGAAATATATCGGCCGTTCCTTCACTGTCGCTGGGTCAAAATCCTGGAACTCCCTCCCTAACAGCGCGGCGGGTGTACCTACACCACATGGACTGCAGCGGCTCAAGAAGGCAGCAGCTCACCCACCACCTTCTCAAGGGGCAATTAGGGATGGGCAATATTTTCTGGCCCAGCCAGCGAAGCCCACATCCCTTAAACGAATTTAAAAAAGGACTCTGCTTTTTTCTGATCCTGTTTCTTTGCTGAAACAAGCATCTGTCAAAGCGATGGGAGAGTCCATTACATCCCAATCCTTGCCCATTCCCCTGTTCCCCATCAAGGCTGACAATAGTATTGTTCAAATCAAGGATTTTAATTGGAACCCGTGTGCCGCTCACTGGGCTGGGGAGGTTCAGCCAAAGCCGCCATCTGGTGGCCAAGCCGTCCAACTGCAACCACTCGACAAACAACAACTCAGGACCTTGAACACAATAAATCACCACATTAAAGAAACGCAAACTTGCCTTCCACCACCTCAATGCGACCCAAAGTGCTTTGCAGCCAGTGAAGTGTTATCGAAGCAAAAAAGAATGCTGGAAATCTGTGGAGAGATAGAGAGTCAATGTTTAAAGCCAAGATGACCTAATCTGATAGGTCAACTCTGTTTCTCTCCAAAGCTGTCATGTGGGGAGACAGTGGCATAACGATCATGTCACTGGGTTAGTAAGCCACAGGCTAATACTCTGGGAATGTGGGTTCAAACCTTACCACAACAGCTGATAGAATTTAAATTCAATTAAATCATAAATCTGGAATTGAAAGCTATTCTCAGTAATGGTGACCATGAAACTATCATCAATTGTTGCTAAAACCCATCCCACTCACTGATGTCCCTTTTAGGGAAGGAAATCTGCCATCCTCACCCGGTCTGGCCTACACGTGACTCCAGACCCACAGCATTGGGGTTGACTCTTAACTGCCCCCCGAAATGGCCGAGCAAGCCACTCAGTTCAAGGGCAATGGGGGGATGGGCAACAGATGCTGGCCTTTCCAGCGCTGCCCACGTCCCATGAAAGAATAAAAGAAAGACGCTGCCTAGCCTGCTGAGCATTTCCAGCATATTTTTGTTTTTATTTCGGATTTCCAGCATCTGCAATATTTTGCTTTTGTCTAAGTACTTTCGAAGTGTGATCCCTGTTGTGCTGTAGGAAACGTGGCAGCCAATTTGTGCACAGCCAGATCCCACAAACAGCAATGTGGCAATAATGGGGGAGGTGGGCAGGGTTGGGGGGGGGCGGGGGTAGTGGGGGTGGTGGTGCAGGTGGTGTGGAGCGCCTCATCTATTCCACAAGGGGGCACCCCGACACTGCGTTCGTTCTTTGGTGGAATCTTGCTCTGCACGGATCAGAAGGAGAAGGAACATCCCAAAGCCACAAAAGGTGGACAAAATAAAGGCGATGTGACCAGCTTCAGCCACCTGCTGAGAAAGTTGTGTACAGTATTTCTTTAATTCATTCATAGGATGTGGGCATCACGGTTCAAGCCAGCATTTATTATCCGTTCCTAATTGCCCTGGTTCCGAGGGCGTTTTTAAGAGTCAACCACGTCGCTGTGGGTCTGGAGTCACATGTAGGCCAGACCGGGTAAGGACAGCAGATTTCCTTCCCTGAAGGATATTAGCGAACCAGATGGGTTTTTACAACAGTCGACAATGGTTTCATGTTCGTCGTCGGACTTCTAATTCCAGATTTTTATTGAATTCAAATTTCACCATCTGTCATGGCGGGATTACAAAGCCAGGTCATTACCCTGGCTCTCTGGATCACCAGTCCAGTAACAATACCACTACATCACCGCCACACCTTATCACCTTATTTAAGGAAGGATGTAAATTCGTTGGAAGCAGTTCAGAGGATGTTTGCCAGACTAATACCAGGAATGGGTGGGTTGTTTTACGAGGAAAGGTTGGACAGACGAGGCTTGTATCCGCTGGAGTTTAGAAGAGTGAGAAGCGACTTGATTGAAACATATAAGATCCTGAGGGGGTCCTGACAGGGTGGATAGGGAAGAATCTAGAACTAGGGGTCACTGTTTAAAAATAAGGGGTGGCCCATTTAAAACAGAGATGAGGCAAAATTTTTTCATGCAGACAGTCGCGAGTATTTGTAACTCCCTTCCTGAAAAGGTGGTGGAAGGCAGAGGTGGATAGATGCTTGGTAAGCAAGGGGGTGATAGGTTATCGGGCTGGGTGGGATGCAGATTTCAGGTTACTGTCAGATCAGCCATAAACTTATTAAATGGCGGAGCAGGCTTGAGGGGCTGAATGGCCTACTCCTGCTCACTGTTCGTATGTTCAAGAGTTGACCCTCTCACTTGGCCTGTGCTAGATTAGAGTGTCCTTGAATGCCTGACAGCATTCTATCTTGGACCGCATGAGGTGAGGGAACCACGCCAGGTCTCTCAGCATCACCGAAGCTACAGTCATTAGCCACTCACCCTGTCCTGTGGGCCAGGTGACAGAAAAGGAATATCTTCGTAGGAGCATGGCATCCATCTCTCCTCCAACCTTATGGCGGACTTGAACACCTCAGTAGTCACATGCATTGTAGAGTGATGCAGCACAGAAGGAGGCCATTCGGCCCATCGTGCCTGTGCCAGCCCTTTCAAAGACGATTAGTCCCACTCTCACCCTGCTCTTTCCCCATAGCCCTGCAAATGTTTCCTCCGCAAGTATTTACCCAATTCTCTTTTGAATGTTCCTATTGAATCAGCTTCCACCGCCCTTTCAGGCAGCATGTTCCTGATCACTGCTCACTTCATTTAAAAATAAATTAAATAAATATATATATAAATAAATAATTTTTCTTTTTTGCCAATTATCTTCAATCTGTGTCCCTCTGGCTACCAACCTTCCCACCACAGGAAACAGTTTCCCCTTATTTACTCTATCAAAGACCCTCAGAATTTTAGACCCTCAGAATTTTGAACGTCTCGATTAAATCTCCTAACCAAGGAGAACAATCCCAGCTTTCCCAGTCTCTCCACATTAACTGAAATCTCTCGCCCCATAATAAGAAAGAGGTTGTCCTGAACATGACACAATCGGTCAACAGGGAATAGCAACTAAGGAACTTTCTGGAAGGCAACACAATAACAACAACTCACGTTTAAATAGCGTCTTTCGCATAGCGAAAGGTCCCCCCAGGGCACTTCACAGGAGCGATTATCAAACAAAATCTGACTGATCCGCAAAAGGAGACATTAGGATAGGTGACCAAAAGCTTGCTCAAACTCGATGGAGTTTAGAAGGATGAGGGGGGGATCTGATTGAAACTTACAGAATACTGAAAGGCCTGGATAGAGTGGACGTGGGGAAGATGTTTCCATTAGTAGGAGAGACTAGGACCTGAGGGCACAGCCTCAGAGTAAAGGGGAGAACAGAGATGAGGAGAAACTTCTTTAGCCAGAGAATGGTGAATCTATGGAATTCATTGCAACAGAAGGCTGTGGAGGTCTGGTCATTGAGTGTATTTAAGACCGAGATAGGTAGGTTCTTGATTGGTAAGGGGTTCAAAGGTTACGGGGAGAAGGTGGGAGAATGGGGTTGAGAAACTTATCAGCCATGATTGAATGACGGAGCAGACTCGATGGGCCGAATGGCCTAGTTTCTGCTCCTGTGTCTTATGGTCTCATGGAGGGGAGAGAGATGGAGAGGTTTAGGAAGGGAATTGCAGAGCCTGGGGTCCGGGCGGCCAGTGGCAGAGCAGTGGAAATCAGTGATGTTGAAGAGGCCGGAATGGGAGGAGAGCAGAGATCCCAGGAGGATTACAGGAAGCTACGGAGATAGGGAGGGGGCAATCAAAGATGGGAATTTTAAAATGCAGTTGAAACAGTGAGTCAGCGTCCATGCGTTCCGGCTGTGTTCACGCTTCGATGAGGAGGCTGATCAGATTCTAAAACTCTGCCTCTTCTTGTTTTTTAAACCAGGTGGGATCATCAGGCAGTGGTCAGAATGCCAGTTACAAGTGAAAAATGCGTTGTTGTACAACAATAAAACCGGAGAGTTCACCGTTCTCAAAGAGGGTCTCTACTACATGTACAGTCAGGCAAGCCTCTCACTTGTCAGCAGAAGCTCGTTTTCATTTGACAGCCAGTCGTGCAAA